>NC_055969.1:19384456-19529456 GCF_018492685.1 Alosa sapidissima
AGACGTTCCATGGCTAGATAGAGAAGGGGGAGGGGGGGGGGGGGGGTAAAGATGGATGGAGAAGGCAATAGTGGAGAAGAAAAAGATGGGGGAACAGAAAGAGAAAGGTTACGAGAGAGCGAAAGACAACTGAAATTGTAGAGATTTCAGATCAGATCTCAAAATGCCCCCCTTAATTAAAACATATTGGAACTCCCCCTATTACCGTCGGTCCCGTATTTCCGACGTTTTGCGTGTATGTGTCACTTAATATCTGTTTCTATACAAACCAAGACGGCGGATTCATAAAGAAACGCAAGCACCCACACCATAGGTGTATCTAAATTAGCTATGTACCAAAAATGACATTTTACCGTGACTCGAAGAGCTGTAAACAGTGTTGTAAGGCTGCACACACATCCGCTTGGAGCTCAAGTGGAATTTTAATTTCATGACGAGAATTCTCGGTCTAACCGTTCATGTGCCGTTCATAGCAAATGTTATTTTGAAGTGTTAGAAAACATCGTTGTTTTAGAATTTCTGAACAAAAGTGGTGATAATTGGGGGTGTTACGATAGATCATAAAGTTTTTGTGTATACCAATGTGTGCATGCAAAACCTATTTCAGTCAGAAAACTCTAAGGGTATTATTTAACGTGGGTCTCGCCGCACAAATTTCTGTAATATTGCACTTAATATTACATTACATTACATTGCATAATATTACATTTAATATAATTAAAACACTTACTTACATACTTATTTATTGGATCATTTTCCTCAATAACTGAATAACAAAGTATAATGTGTGTGTCTGGTTTAACTTGGGTCTGTTTACTATATCTACTTTTAGAATTTGTATGATATTCTGTGCCCTATCATGACAGTCAAAAGTGCATTGTCACTCGTCAAAAGCTTATTCAAATTTAGTAGGATGTGTCCAGTCCACATTGGGAGGGTTTTCATTATCAAACGTCGAGCGCATGGCGCAACAAGGTATTCCTAGGTTTTTTAATCAGTCATGGGTGTGTTTGGGGCGTAACATCATTTAAACCAATGAGAATGACATCTGTCGCAAAGCGCAATGTCAAATAAATGCATCAGTATTTTGACATTCAACGGCGCATTTGAAGGAGGCTGCTTGCGAGACCGTATGGGATAGTCATTCCACTAAACCATGCTTTACTAAAACCTAGCATAGCCTTCACGCATTTGCACTCCTCTATTATTTGAACTCATTGGTGTGATTTGAACTCAAAGTGAAACTAACTTCACCATGGAGTCAGTCAACGACAAGACAGTTATATGGAGTTACTTTCACTATTGACTGACAATGGGTTACCATCGAAAACAGAGGCTGGAAAAAGCAACACTTACCCTAATATTGCTCAAATGATTATGCAGAGGAGTTGCTCAAATCTCGTGACAGTGCGTCTTCAGCTGTGCTCCATACGTGTCTCTCGCCTCTCCCCTAATCACTTTTAACCGTCATTACCAATTTGCAAATGATGCTGAATAACTACTCATCATGAGATGTACAGTATTTCGTAATATCTTTATTCTAATTATGTTTCCTATTGTAATCGTGCAATTTGTAATGTTTTGCTTGGACGTGGCTGGTGTGCGTTCATGGATGATAGGTGCACCCGCCAATATGACTGTTGACAATGCGCTCTTAAAATAACATATAAACAACTCACCATAGACTTCTGACCAGGTGTACAATAGCGATTTTTAGACAATGCGCTAAGCCACTCCCTAAGTTGTTAATTGCCACACCCCTGGGCGCATTGTTTAAAAATTAAACGTGCAAAATAAGGAATTAAACTTCGCGCCGGGTGGAAAACGAGTTTTACGCCATGCGCAAGTGTGCAAAATACAGCCCTCTGATTTATCACCCGGAGAGAAGAAATACTCTTTTCTGATTGGCTGGCGGGGAGGCTTTTAATTTGGAATAACGGGACACCTATGAAGTAGATCTGGTAAATAAAGTTTATTCGCCGTTCCATATCAATGCTTATGAATGGTAACTATAACAACCATAGTAGAACGATGGATGAGCCTGGAGGCAGGCTTTGCAACAATGGAATCAACTGTAAACAAGCTAACTGTCCATGCTATCGCTGTTACAGGGCCAACGAAAGTTGTACAACAAGCTGAACTAGTGAGCTTCTTTTTAAACGGAACCACGTGTTTCCTTTGTGTGCTATAAAAGCATGGCTCTACAGTGCCAACCGGGTGATAAGCGGGATAACGGCCTTCGAGGTGTGTCCAGTTATACGGAATGAATAGACTTCTTTCCAACTTCTTTGCCCCTCGCCCTCGTCCATTAATTCCGTATAACAGGACACCTCGGCGGCCGTTATCCCTTACATAATTTCAGGTCATATTTTTGCAGAAATATAGAATAACATAAAGGTCTCACGAACTTCAACCACCACTCTTTGTAAAAAACATGAAGGTAATTTTGGTCTTGAAGACAGTATTTGCTTTAACATAATAAAAGATGTTGCTACTTCTGTTGTTGATACAGCTGTTGCCAAGACTGTGACCTCTAGAGGCTGTTTCCATAGGAACAACAAAATAAAACATGGTGACAAACATAACAGTTCATTGCACTGTCCTGTGTGCGCTGATTGTCGCCTACCTGGAGGAGCGACAGGGAGTGTATTTCATGTTTACAGTGTTTACACTGTATGTTTTTTTTTTAACAGGAAGTATGTATGCTTATTCTGTATTTCTTTGGGAGCAAATCACCTTTCTCGCAGGCCTGTCGATCCTCCCTCATTAGCAGCAGGTATCGGGGTGACTCTGGCAGTAGGGGAAGAGTCAGCAGCTGCAGCAGCCCAGTGACACCTCCGAAACCCAGCAACCAGGGCCAGCCATTTTTAGTGCCCAGTAGCTCACTAGAACAAACAAACAAACAAACAAACAAACACACAAACAAACAACGAACAAACAAATCATTAATTCAGATCTGACCAGCAATCCTCAGTACCTCACTAGAGACCCAATCCTCAGTGCCCAAGACCAATTGCATGCATCTATGCTTGATAGGGGTGTCACAATTCTCCAAATCCTCGATTCGATTACATTTTCGATTTTAATGTCACGATCCGATTCGATTTTCGATCTTTTTTTTTTAATATTACTATTAATGTATTCCTTGTATGTTTTTTGTTTTTTTTAGGCCTTTTCCTTTTCTGTTTTGGGGGACTTTTATTTTAAAACCGTTTCAACCGTGAGTTAATTGACGTGAATGAACGACAAAATACTTCCACACCGGTGATTTCAGAGTAGCAAGAGGGGCTTCGATTTCAGTAGGTTGATGTGTATATTTTAACTGGCTGCAGACAAAAATGAGAGGAGTGTTTGACGCCGCAGTTCAGCACGTCCGTGTGTGTTTGTGCGTCTTGGCATACAAGCTAGACGTGACATTGGGGGTGTGTCTGCATCTTCAATTCTACTTTTGAGTTCGAAGTTTGAGATTGAGATGTAATTTCGATCGATTTCGATATAAAATTGAAATCGTGACATCCCTTATGCTTGACATGTACATTACGCTATCTTGTGTTGGGGGCTTTGTGGATGTTACATTTTGAAGCCTTGTGGAGATGTGATATTACAGGGGAATGTGTTGTGTTACAAACCTAAGGCCAAGGAGCTGACCAGTGAACTTCCCAATGGAGATATACAAGGATATGGTCACACCAATCATAGTCCTTACCCTCTTGGGGGAGCACTCGACCAGGTACATGCTGTGGATCAAGAGGCCCATGCCTACAAAACACACACCAATGGCGGAGGTCAAAGAGGTTTAACCAAACCAAAACATTAAGAGACACAAAACACAATGAGCCATAGTACTTATTAAAGATGATAACTAGGTATCTCATGATTTGGTCACATTCATCTAAAACATAAACTCCAAACATGTTTGAACATTTAAAATGAACAAAGTCTAAACCTTCATTCCAAAAGTAATTACCTAAATTATCTTTATCATTTGCGGTGTATGTAATGAGATACGAGAGAAAACAGTGATAGTTGCTAGTTGATAAAAAGAGTAAGATACATTTACAAGTATGAGGAAATCATCATAATCTTTATGATCATAACCATTATGCCCAGCTAAGAATAGTTTGATTGTGAGATGTTTGACCCTTTATTAGAGAACTCTTTTCATTGCATTGGGGAAATCAACCATGTTCTTTCTCATGAGTTTTGAATGCTGCAGTGCAGTGCAGGCAACACATATCTCACCTGCGTTAATCCCATAAATAAATCTCCCCGCCATGATCAACTCAAACGACTGGGCAGTTTTACTGAGTCCCATCAGCACGGCCCCACTGATGGCCAACAAGTTGTTCAGCTGCAGAGATCTTTTCCTGGAGAGATGCATGATGGGACGAAAGCACAATTTCATGCTACAGATGGAATGGGGCTATAGGGTATTCTGACTGGTGGAGGAACACCGGAGCTCCCCCTAGTGGAAGTAGCCATGACCTAAGCCTGTCCACTGTGATTACGCTATTTAGAGTATAACATAGGTTAGCATGTTGAGGTAGTGAAACTTCAGGCTTTCTGCAGAAAGACAAAAAGAGAGAGAGAGAGAGAGACAGAGAGAGAGATTGCAGGCAGGTCCAGAGACTGTTGTGCGACCAGTTTGTAACGTTCTGTGTCTTATACCATTCATGTCCACTGTTAGAATGATCATAACTTTAGTGTATGCCCAGAGCTGCTGTCTTTCCATTGGGTTTGTATAGAAATGAATATTAAGTGACATATACACGGCTTGGGTTATCGTGAGTCAAACGAACAACTACGTTCTCACTGGAAACTGTAGCCTACTTATTTCAAATTTAATTGAATTTTGAATTTAATTAAAATTTATGACTTTTTCGGTTCTGGCACCCGACAGCACAGCAAGATGAGACCATGATAACCTTTAGCCTCCCAAATATGACTGTTGGTTTAGCTTCCCAGCTGAGGTGATGGTTTGTTTTGCCTCCAGTGAACGTAATGACGTAGGCTGAGAAGGTACCTATAGGCCTAACATAATAAGATTATATCAGCTCAGATAAATAAACACTATATACAATATTTTAGAAAATATTTACCATCATTCTTGCACAGCGTTTCCCCGTGAAGTTTAGCTTTGGTTCGACACAGAAAACAAAAAACTTTGTTACTACACATGTAGCCGTGCAAGCAGGCGCGCCACAAACATCTTCAGTCTCACTTTCGTTTTGTGAACAGCTTCTCTTCTACATTCATTTAGCCTACCATCGCGAGGCTATATTGTTGACTGAAGGCGTAGTTACACATGTAGTAGCCTACAGGTCAGGATGTAATCAAAGATTGTTAAGGCTGCTTTACTTTCACTTTTCAGAACAATGACATGAATGATGATGAGCCATGAGAACCGTGGACAAGTGTCCAAATGAAAGCGATAATTAGCCCAATTTATGTTGTTCTTACACGTGCACCTGAAGGAAGAGACACATACCTCCAGACCGCTGCGCTCCTCAGACGAACGACGTCTAGCTCTACCACCGGTACGCTCAGGCCAATCCAAACTTTTATCATCTGTTGTTCCTCGTTGGTGGAACACACTGCCAATTCCTACAAGGGCAGGGACATCCCTCTCCATTTTCAAAAAACTCCTGAAGACCCAGCTCTTTAGAGAACATCTCTCATAGCACCACTTACAACAAGTCTTGCTGAGCACGCAGCCGTCTTAAACTGAAACTTAACTGTTAAAAACAGCACTCACTGATGCACTTATTCTTACTGTACTCTACTGTTTTTTTAAATTGTCCTAAAATTGTTGAGAATTGCTTTAAAACTTAAACTGTTTACCATGTTGTTAGTCGCTTTGGCTAAAAATGCGTCAGCCAAATGTAATGTAATGTAATGCATAGGCTATCCAAAAGCAATGTTCCATGCATAGCGATTTCATTGTTTCCGGGATCACACAAAGCTACAAGCCAGATTTTCATGAAAGCTGTCGGAATGTAGCGAGGGGAAAGTTCTGAATCGACGGGCTGCTGCTGCCCGCCCGGGCAACTTTAACTTCCACAATATTGCATGGCATGGTAGGCTATTTGGCAGCTGCATGGATATCTGCGCTCTCATAATAATCTATTTTCGAGATGTCTTCAACATTACATTTTTCGTGTCCTCTTGCTGCAGATCAGACATCCCGCCGACTATTCAGTCCCAGTGGTAGTGAAGGAAAACATTCGTCCAAACATTTAATTGATAATTAAATGTATCTGTTTTACTCCACGGCTTTTTAGGGAGTTTGACCCGCTTGCTTGTCCACTCAAGCCACGGCAGAGGACGCAAGGATGTGACATGCGTTCAAATAATGTTTTTTTTACACATTTTACACGGCTACAGCTTAATACTGTTGTACAAATATTTGTATTTTATAATATTAATTTTTTAGTTTTTAGTATTTTTTTTATTTTTATTAATTCAGGCTAATATTTGTAAACAAAACCCGGGCCGCGGGTTGCCGACGACCCCTGCACTAGACCTTCCTTAAACCCTTTTATTACTTTTCACCACTAGGTGTCAGTATTTAGTTAGAAACCTACCCGGGCTGTAGTTTGTAGATAAGTATAAAATTACTGCCTGGCTGTCGTAAACTTCCTCAGTGACCAGATGTCCAAATTCATAATTTTGTCTACTTCTCTACTCGTCTATTTTTTTTATCTGTACAAATTTAATGTAAATACAGTAATCAGCAATCTTGTGAGAAACTAGATGTACCGCATACCGGTACAAAATATGACCGCCGGTCAGTCCTGCACATTCTCTGCACAAATATAAATATAAAAGAATATAAACACACATAAACACACACATACACACACAAACACACACATTTCCCCAACACACACACAAACACACACGCAGAGAAGCACACATGCAAAAAAAAAAAACACACACACACATGCACAAACACTTATTTTCATACACAAAAGTTGCAAGAGTAGGGGATGGAGTAGGAGATTGAGACAAATTGACAAGTGTGATTTATTTTTGCAGAGAGAATGTGCAGGACTGAGCGGCGGTCATATTTTACAGCACTATGCGGTAGGCTACATCTGTTTTCTATATTTCGTTTAGGCCTAGGTACTTAATCTATTAACTATTGCACACTGTTTTAGTATTATATAATGTACTCTTTATTAAGTAAGTATTTACTTAACCACTAACCACTCGGTGAGTTGCACAATTTTTGCCGTGCCTGGCTCTTGTTCAGTTTCAGATTTTGCTTGCTTCTCCTTAAACTTAATATGAAGCATTGTGGGGTGCTTCATACAACACACTTGGCATGTCAAACGTTTTCGACAATCCTTGCTGATGTGTCCTGTACATAAACAGGCAAAGCAAACGCCATTTTCTTTCAAGAATGTGATCTTTTCTGTGTAAGCCTTCTCTTCCAGGTGAGGGCATGACTCTAGAGTGTGTTCACCTTTACAAAACAGACAATCTTTGATGGGTAAGGCAGTGTACCGTTTCTGTTCCCGTGTTCCAATATTCCTATTTTCCACAGTGATCACAGTTGTAGCGAAAATACTTCCTTTGGGTTTAGAGATGGTTCCATTCATGCTTTTACTTAATGCTGGTGCGGGGTCTTGGATATTCCCAAATACTGGGTGTGTTATAATTCTTATTTGCCTTTCAACAAAATTAACAATGTCACTGAATGTAGCCCTTTGGTTACGGCTCGTCATTTGGTAACGTTGTCATTTGGTGACTTAAGTAACATGGCCATAACATGGCCCTATGGTAATTTGGTAACGTTGCCATTTGGTGGTGTAAATAACGTGGCCGCAACGTGGCGCTTTGGTCATTTGGTAACGTTACCATGGTGACTTGAGCAACGTGGCCATAACGTGGCCCTATGGTCGTTTGGCAACGTTGCCATTTAGTGGTCTAAATAACGTGGCCGCAACGTGGCGCTATGGTCATTTGGTAACGTTGCCATTTGGTGACTTGAGCAACGTGGCCCTATGGTCATTTAGCAATGTTGCCGTTTCCCAACACCAATTGTTAGCTGAGGTTACAGTATATCAAATGCAATAATAATCTTCCAGCTAGAAAAATGGACTGGTTTGTACTGTTTATTTACTACCTGATGACTCATCCCCACAAAAATAATGCTAAACTGAGATTAATGTTGACCATCCAGAACTACAATTTTCTAATTTCCACAAACTCTGACCCAGTTGAAAAATAGCAATCAAATATATTCAGATACTGAATTGATTAATCATTTATTTTAAATGCATGTAGGGAACACATTAATAAATCACACTGACAATTCTTTCTATTAACATTTGAAGTAAAATTCATGTGTTTCATGAATTCAAGTGATGTGTACAAACAAACCATTTGCAGGGTAGGCATTGGTCAACCAGGAGAGAGCATAAAGACCTTGGAGAGGCTGAGGTGGAGAGCTAAACCACTGAATGTTAATCAGAATCCAATCCAAACTATGCTTTATAGTCCAAATTTAAGTTATAAGAAAATAACAGCAGTGCACATGACCCACAGGATAAGACTGATAACTGACAATCAACCTGAGTTTAATTTTAGTATTCAGTTACCAAGGCTGAAAAGAGGTTAAGTAATTTGAAATTGTGTGAGTAGGAGTGTTGGGTAATGATATAATCACAGGTGTTTTGTTTGGCTGTAACCTCGAGGTTCTGAGGCCGAGTGGCGAAGGTAACAACCCTGCGATCACAAATGCTGTGTTGATTCAATACATTAATTCTGCCGTTGACTAATTAACCTTAAAACACCAGATTATTCTATTGACCTGGGATATTCCCACTTTTGGGAATAGCTGTCTCCTGTCCAATAAGAAAACAAATAATTCCATAGAACCCAAAAGTTGTATGAAATCATAGCATGAGAAAATAATTATACATTACAACACCAGCTTAATTATAATTCAATTATTATTGTATTCACCAAATTATTCGATCAGCAAGTAGGCTAAGTGGTGCCAATCCAACATCAGTTCATATGTCAATTACTGTAAGTGTTGCAAGTTTTCTATCAAGCTTAAGTTGTCCTTAAGCCGTAGAGATGCTGGTTCTGCCGGCGCAACTGAGTCAGGGTTATCAATGTTGCCTCCGGTTGTCTCCAAAATGGTGGATCGATCCCTCTTCAGTTCGGTCCGTGGAAAATAAAAGAAGGTAAGAATGTTTAATACTTTCTGTTCACACACTCACAGTTTAATAAAATATCAAGCGAAATGAAAAAGTGTGCAAAGACAGCTATACAAGAACAACTGTATCTAGCTAGCTGAGTTTGACTGATCCAAAGTCCTTTTAGGCAAGTCCCTCCACTCGGCAGTCATATTGCAACGCTTTTTGGGTACTCATCGGGCATCCTATTCGGCAGAAATGCGCGTGCACAAGGCTACACGACACCAGTGTGCTCCAGTGGCGAGTTCACAACACATGATTGGCACGATGTCTGCACAACACAGCACATAATTGGCTCAATGTAGTCACATCACACCACATGATTGGCTCAATGTATACACATGTCGACATTTTGGCGAGGAAGGGGTGGGATTGGCGTTACAAACTAACCCCATGTATTTCTATGGAGGGTTTTTTGAGTGCTGTCTCCTCATTAGAAAGTCTCTGACTGATCTTGTTTTTATGCCTGTAACTCTACTCTACATAGTAGGGGGGATTATCAACAAAAAAGGGCCTAATCGTTACACGGTGGATAAAGCACCAAAATTGGTACAGACACTCTTTATGATGTATCTCATCATTTGAGAAGGGGTGCCCAAAATTTCTGGTTCATTTAGGTCATTTTTTAAAGGAGAATTCCCGTGTGATATTGACCTAAAGTGTGTTGAAACATGATACCGAGTGTAAACGTATGTCTCATAGCCCATCTCGGCTTGTCCCCTGCACTCCAAAATCTGGCGCTAGTTAGCCGATGCTACCAACAGCTTTTTCAATGGTGGTGCTTTTGCATCGGGCTAGCCATGCAAATAAATCACTGTTTTACACCATTTACGAGGCTTAATGTATCTCCACACTTCATTGGTAGACTTCCGAAGGCCCTGACATTTAAAACGAGACATTGAGAACTTTGAAAAAGCACTGGTAGTTTACTTACAAGGCGATTTATACAGACAGTATCTTCACGAAGTTTAGCGTTTGCAGCCATCTTGAATTTAGTCACGATAAGTACATTCCAAAAATAATTCAGTGGAAATGCATGGATTCCAGTTTCTTCCAGTAGCAACAACTGGAATCCATGCATTTCCACGGAATTATTTTTGGAATCTGATCACTTATCATACCTGTTCATTCTTACTCGTCGCTCGACTTATCGTGACTAAATTCAAGATGGCTGCAAACGCTAAACTTCGTGAAGATACTGTCTGTATAAATCGTCTTGTAAGTAAACTTAGTTAAAAGTTAACCAAACCAATACCTGTGGTGAACTTGGGCAATAACAGAGAAGGAAAAGTGGGGTGAGCATGCAATCAAACTGATGCTTCACTTCAGCCAGAGCTGTCTGACCCACCTGCTATAAACTCACTCCTTCCTCTCTTTCATGAAAAAGCTGCCAGCTTTGCCATGGTCAGACATCCCAGATAGCAAAATCAGATTGGCAGATAGCGGACCGCTGGTGGTATGCCACCGGTGGCGTGCCACTTGTGGTCCGCTGTTGGACCACCATCTCTTTAAATTTAACTTCACAAATATTAAGAAAATTTGGGGTATAACTGAACAAATGAAAAAGATTTTAGACCATTAGTGGAAAAATATTAGGCAATTTGTCTGCAACCCACCAGCGGACCGCCAGAGAACCGAATGCCAGCGGACCGCCAGCTACAGTATGCCCCCAGTGGACCGACAGTGGTCCGCCAGCCTCTTGCTATCTGGGATAGTATAAATGTTGTAAAACAATTGACAGAGCACCTAAATTCTGGCCAGGTCCCAGTTATGGCATTTGACCAACCACTATATACATTTACAAAAATGGTTCAGTGGAGTGATCCAGACTGTTATGGAGAGAGGTTTGTGATGCTTGGTGGGTTACACATAGAGATGGCTCTATGGAACACAATCGGATAAGTTTTAGATGGAAGTAGTTGAACAACTGCACTATGTGATAATGGCGTGGCTACCTCTGGAACAGCAGACTCCTTCTAAAGGGTGGGCCCAATGGAAACCATTTCTAGAAGTAAAGAATGCCTTCATTGCTATATCAGCAAATCATTTTCAACTGCTTAGCCAGGAATCAAACATGTTTGCATTGCTGGAGAAGTACACTTGTGTTCTTTACGATAAGAAAACGGATCTTGAAAAAGTCAATGATCTCAGGAAGGACTTGTTTTCTCAGATATGTCTCTCAATGGAAAATATCCCTCCCACACAGGCTGCACTGATACAGCATTCAAATAGAGCAGTGTACTAAGCTAGCATTTGGTCCAAAGGTCTGCAGGCTACCCAGTCAGTGCCTTCTCCTGAAAAATATGGATGGACCAAATTAGATGATTTTTGGACACCTTTATGGACACTTTTACCAGAGGCAGCCAAAGTATGTAGAGAACCTCTTAAATGTGGCAGCAAAGGTGAGCCTCTCTGCTCTCGAAAGTGCCGATGCCAGGATGCTGGGTTGCCTTGCACAGTATTATGCCAGTGTGCCAGAGCATGTGAATAGATGCAAATATGCAGTATGTAGACTAGGACTAATGTAATCTAGTGTGGTGTTTTACTGTGTCTTAAGAAGTTGCAGGGGACATGTGTGCTTAATTGTATGTTTTTTATGAGGTCTGCCTGAGGTGCTTGAGTGTCTGTGTTTATAGTATCCTTGAGACAATTGGTGGATATATAGATAGCCATAGTGTAACCGTATTGTCTGCTTAAAACAGAGACATATCTATAAGACACTTATACCTAATTTCATGCTTTTAGGAGGTTGTTTAGGTGGCCTTTGAAATAGCTGCCAATTGTGTGGATAGGCAGTGCAGCCTTTTTTCAATTTCTTTAAAGGAACCGTATGTAAGAAATGTATTTCAATTAATCATAAAATGGCCCTGATATGTCACTAGACGTTAAGAAATCATGTTCATTTCAAATACTTATATCACTGACAACAGTAGTCTGGCCAGGATATTGTCATTTAAAAAGTGAAGTTGCAGCCCTCAACTGATGTTGATGTTGTCATGTTGTGTTTTGGCCTGATGCGCCACCCTCCACCTATCTACTAATCACAAAGTCAGTAGTATTTCGGCATCCGGGTTGCCAGCTCTGCCAGTCAGGGGGGAGGGGGAGGGGATACACCGCTCTACAGTAATTTGAAAGTGATTGCAGTACCAGTTTTGGCCACAATCTTACATACGGTTCCTTTAAAAATTCACTTCCCGTTTGAGATTTCTTGGAGTAATCTTCCAGGATAACGTAGGATCACCCAAGGGACATATATCAAATTTCAAGCTTTTAGGAGGTTGTTTAGGTGGCCTCTGAATCAGCTGTCAATTATATGGGTGGCCATTTTGAATTTCTTCAAAATCTCACTTCCTGTTTGATATATGTTTGGTCACCCCTTCTATGATGTCTTAGGGTCACGCAAGGAATATATAAGCTTTTAAAAGGTTGTTTAGGTAGTGTTTGAATCAGCTGACAATTTTGTGGCGGGGAGTGCGGCATTTTTCAATTTCTTTAAAAACTCACTTCCTGTTTGAGATTTTTTTGGGCACCCCTTCTATGATGTCTTAGGATCACCCAAGGAACATACCAAATACCAAATACCAAACATACCAAATTTCAAGCTTTTAAGAGGTTGTTTAGGTGGTGTTTGGATTAGCTGCCAATTTTGTGGCGGGGAGCGCAGCATTTTTCAATTTCTTTAAAAACTCACTTCCTGTTTGAGATATTTTTGGGCACCCCTTCTAGGATGTCTTAGGATCACCCAAGGAACAAACATACCAAATTTCAAGCTTTTAAGAGGTTGTTTAGGTGGTGTTTGAATCAGCTACCAATTTTGTGGCGGGGAGTGCGGCATTTTTCAATTTCTTTAAAAACTCACTTCATGTTTGAGATATTTCTGGGCACCCCTTCTAGGATGTCTTAGGATCATCCAAGGAACATGTATACCAAATTTCAAGCTTTTAAGAGGTTGTGAAGGTGGCTTTTGAATCAGATGTCATTTGTATGGGCGGCCATTTTGAATTTCTTCAAAATCTCACTTCCTGTTTGAGATATTTTTGGGCACCCCTTCTAGGATGTCTTAGGATCACCCAAGGAACATATCTACCAAATTTCATGCTTATATCCACCGCGTAACGATTTTTCACATAATCTCCCCTACTAACACCAGATGTGAGGAGAACCACCATGCTGCCCTCTGCAGCCTGTGCATTGGCAATGAGGAGACCAAACATTGTTAATTCGAGCTTGCCTTTTAGATGTAACATTAGGTTAAGAGTCAATTGTCTATGCTTACCTAAATCTTATTTTGCTTTGACATTTTTATGTGCATGCACAAAGTCGATGGAGAGGGGTGAAGGTGTAACCCACCTAAGCATTGGTTACTAAACCCAAAATTAGTTGCCAATGTTAAATAAATAGGTGCATAAATTGAATAAATAACAAAATAATTAAAAAATCCAGAAGAAAAACATACATTTTTCTAGTCAACGGGAAATGCTTATATTTTGACAAGCGTGTTGCTTGGATACCAGAATTCGTTTATTTTACGTTCAATGGACTCGATAACGTTACACTTGAATGAATAGACTTTGAATCAAAACCTTTTACTCCTTGACACCTTTCTATTCTACCTGTGTGTGAGATGAAAGTGGAACCCTTTCTGTCATGGTTGGTGACAGAAAACGTTGGCTATTGTTGTGTTGTCCAATAAAGAAACTGATCTCTTCGTTTATTTCGTTTATTGTCAACTGCTTCGTCATACATGTGTCCTACTCATGTTCTATCATCTCTCTAGTCTCCCGGCCTCCGTAGTAGGCGTGTACTTCACTATACTACATTTTCCTCCCTTTGTAGATTTTCTCTATCACTACAAAATACATTTAAATCTAACATTGTAGTATAACCTTTTAACCTGTCGTCTTAAAATAAAATCTCACATTCTTAATGTTTCAAATCAAATCTTCCATTTCTTTTACTTTAACTGAAGTATTCTATATCATAAACATAAAACAGAAATGCATTTCTTCTGTGTTGTGTTCTTTTTTCGATTTTCACAATCACATTCTGAAGCGGGCTGGTTTCTTGACAACCCTTCCTGATCCGGTGGTTGGTTGATCTGGTGGTTGAAGTTCTGGTGGTACAATCACAGTGTCTTGAAGAGTCTACAGCAGGCTGGTGCTGTGTTTGTGATGTATCCTCAAGCCTATGGTACGCTCCTGTGTCTGCGTCCCGCGCACGCGGCACTGGCGAGCGCGTGACGAGAATTGCGTCATTTTTACAGCATGCGTCGCGTCTTTGAGTCAACCGAAATTTAAGACCGCGCGTCAAAGTGACGCGTAGACTGCGCATGTGTGAAATGGAACTGCTGTAAACACTCCCCTCCAGTAGGTGGACCACATAGAAGAACAACACTTAAACCTAGAAACAAACCTAGACAGAAGAAGTCTTGTTTGGTTACCATAACGACGATGGAGCAGAGCGCCTGTCCTCAGCTTGCCTGGCTTTGAGTTACGTGAGACACCACGACATGGAGTCAACTTCGACCGATTAAAGCCACAATCCACAGATACATTCTTTAACATTATATTTAACGGTCACTTTACCATCTATGGTGTAGAACCCAAAGTATTTCAAGACACCACATTTTAGATGAGTTGGGGATGTAATTATTTGTCTGCTGGCCGTTCTGTGCGTCATCTTTGATTGTCGAAACAGGGTGGCTGCATGGGCTCATTGTGGCTACTGGCTATTATATTGGCTTGATTTGGTCATGAGCCCTGGATCATATAGCACTGAATGAGATGGCAAACAATAAAATAAAAATAATCATAGACTGTAGAAATGCGCTACACATCACTAAAAACGGAATAGTTTATTTATAGTTCGACTACGGATATTTCACTTCATGTTCGAATAAAAAGTGACAGCCCTACTCCCTGCATAGAGAGCTGACATGACTTCGGATTAAATGCATCTTTTAAAAATGAGCGTAGCCTAGCACCTATTACTGAACAATGCTGAAATCAAATCGCGAAACCCAGAGCCATATAAAGGTATCTATCTACAACGCTCAGGCGAAACCCAGTAACACTTGCTGATCGAGATGCATTCTCGCCTGTTCCGTATATATAATGCGTTATCAATAGGGATTATAATAATAAATGGGAATGTAGCCTACCTCTCCCAGGTGCAATCATTATCACCTAGCCTAGCTACTCCTGAACAATGCTGAACTCAAATCTCGAAACTCGCCTGTCAACACCAGATAATGCATTATCATAATAATAATTGAAGGAATAACCGGCTACCTCTCGCTCTAAATACACCCATTATCACAGTGGGACATTATACATTATGAACACAAATAGTTACTTCAAAACTTTTATTGACACGTCATATTTACAGGTTTTTGATTCATACTTTTTGGTATGAGGCAGGTGTGACGACTCAATACAAATTTAATTGAGGACATCTGTATGCACAATTCTTTCTTACCATGCTGTGTTTAGAAAAATGTCTTTACATTGTATCGCACCAATATTGCTGCCCTCGCAGCACCGAGTCACTTAGCTATAGGCTAGCTAAGTAGCCTAATAAGCAAGTAGGCTAAGCTCAGCTATACCAACAGGTGTGCTGTGTGTGTTCTGGTGGATGATAAATGGAGCGATGCGATGGGCCAGCTTATCAAACTTCTCAGCAGACAGGCGAAAGTACTCGTGGTGCTTTTTCCTTCATCGGCTCTTCCTTCGTTCAGTGCTCGCACATCTCACGTTCTTCTTTTCTTCAGGCGTTTCAGGCTTCTTTGGTGGTTGTGTCCTACTTTCAGGCTCGACGTACCGCCCCCAGTTGGCGGGGCAGAGTATCACAGTTAATCCGTAGTGCGCAGGCGCTAACCTTATCGATTTAACGCGCATTCAGGACAGCAGAAGTTGGAGTATGCTTCACGTCCACGGCAAAAATGACGCACGTCTTGGACACGCGCAAATGTGACGCACGACCATACCAGAGCCTTCAGGCTCTCTCATGCCCATGTATGGTATCACTGGTTCAGGGATGTTAAACTCCAGTGGCAAGGGTGCATGTCGGCGGTGCTTGACATTCCTTATCACAAGAGTCCCATTTTCTGTATTCTGTAAGTTCAAAAGAAGTGTCAGAAGTATTCCTTAGTATGACATAGCGAGCATCTTTGTATTTTGCATCTAGTTTGCTGTTCTCCAAGTTTGCAATGTATACAATGTCTCCTATTTTGAAATTATGTTGTTTTGCTCCATGTTTCTTATCTGCGTACTCTTTCATTTTGCTTTTGTATTCTTCATGATGTTTCCTGATACCGCATTCCTCGTTTTCTTCCTTCTCCAAGGTTGGTAGTTTTGTACGCATATCCCTTCCAAAGATAAGGTAGGCTGGAGTTTCGCCAGATGCTCTGTGGGTAGTTGTGCGATATGCCATGAGAATCTTTGGCAGTTCCTCTTTCCAGTTCTTGCCCTCACATTTGGCTGCCCTGAAGGCCTTTTTCAGGTATCGATGGAAACGTTCTATTTTGCCATTACTTTTCGGGTAATAGGGAGATGCCCTAATGTGTCTGATTCCACAAGCTTTCAGAAAAATTTCAAAAAGATTTGCCACAAATTGTCTGCCATTGTCAGTCACTACCTCTAGGGGGTATCCAAAGCATGCAAAGATTTTCATCAATTCACCGATTACAGTTTGTGATGAGATATCTGACAAAACTATCGCTTCAGGATAAGATGTATAGTAATCAATGACTGTCAGTATGTACTGGTTGCCTATCGGACCTACAAGATCTATACCTAACTTTGTCCAAGGCTTTGGAGGTAACTCCAGTGGTTGGAGTGGCTGATCTTCATGTAGTGGTTGATTCAGAACGCAAGCATTGCAATTCCTGATCATTCTCTCTATATCAATGTCCATGTTTGGCCAATAGAATTTGTGTCTCAAAAATTGTTTTGTTCTCACTACACCTTGATGTGTTTCATGTGCTAAGTTCATTGCTTGTTTTGTTTTACCTTTCGGCAGCACAATCCTGTGCCCTCTCAGGATCAATCCGTTATGTGTTGATAACTCGTCCAAACATCTTCTATAAGGTTGCATTTCCTCATTCACCTGTGTCGGCCACTGTCCTGTTTCTATGAGTGACATGAGTTGTTGTAGTATGTCATCCTGATGTCATGATGTATGTAGTCTTTTCTGATGTCATCGAGTGTCATGGCTGGTACTTCACTTGTGATGACGGAAAGTACTCTGTCCATGTGTCAACATATTCATTGTCTTCTGTTACAGACAAAGGCAGTCTTGAGAGAGAATCTGCGACGTTACACTTTCCTGCTATATGTTCAATTGTGTATTCAAAAGGGTGCAGTCTCATCCCAAGTCTCTGAATTTGTGGTGGTAACATTGTTGCTTTTTCTGGATTAAACATGTAAATCAAAGGTTTGTGATCTGTCTGTAAAGTAAACTTGCTTCCCCATAAGTATGTCCGAAAGTGTTCTACAGCACAGACGCATCCCAGAGCCTCCCGCTCTATTTGAGAATAGCGCCTCTCTGTGGCGGTCAGTGAGCGGCTTGCATAAGCAACCGGTTTGTTTTGACCATTTGACTGTTTCTGAAGCAGTACAGCTCCTAATCCTATTGGACTAGCATCTGAGATCACAATAGTTGGTGCATCTAGCTTGAAGTATGCTAAGCATGGTTGCCTTACCATTGCTCTTTTCATGTCAGAAAATGACTTTTCAGTCTCTTTTGTCCATTGCCATTCTTGACCTTTTCTTGTCAGTCTCCTAAGTGGCTCTGATAGGTTCGCATAGTTCGGAATGAACTTCATCAAAAATCCACATGTGCCTAAGAATGAACGGAGTTGTGCAACATTCTCAGGTCTGGGTGCTTTGCTTATGGCCTCGACTTTCTTTGGATCAGGTTTTATTCCTTCTCCTGAAATGACATGCCCTAGTATTTCAATCTGTTTCAACCCCAGCACACATTTGTCCTTGTTAAGTGTTAGTCCTCTCTCTTGGAATCTTTGAAAGACTTTTTCTCAGTCTCTCCTCCAGCTGATTATCATCATCTGCATATAGAACCATATCATCCATATAGCATACAATTCCAGGCATTCCACTTATCAAAGAGTCCATAGCCTTCTGATAGGCTTCAGGTGCAGATGACAAATCCGATGGTACCTTTTTGTATCTGTAACAGCCTCTGTGTGTAATGAATGTTGTCAGCTTTCTTGATTCTGGGTCTAACTCAATTTGCCAAAAACCTTTCCTAGCATCAAGTTTTACATATACTTTAGATCCTTGAACTGCTTGCAAAATACTGTCAACAGTTGGTACTGGATGCCTTTCTCGAATGACGGCCTTGTTCGCCTCTCTGAGATCTACCCATAGCCTCATCTCTGCTGTGTCTTTCTTTGGTGTGAGCAGTAAATTTGACACCCATTCAGATCCTTCATTAACTTCTTCTATGATATCCTGCTCGAGCATTTTGTCTAATTCCTGATTCACAGCTTCCTTCATGTGATATGGAATTTGTCTCAGTTTCTGTGCCACGGGTGGTACTGATGTATCCACGGTTACTTTGTGTGTGTAGCCATTCACTTTTCCTAGTCCTTTAAAAACTCCTTCATATTCTTTGAACAGATTCTGAAATCTTTCTGCTGAGTGTTCTATTGCATTGACTGTTTCTTTTCTGTTCAATATTCTCAGTGAGAAGCTGGACATCCTTCCTAACAATGCTTCTACATTGCCTCTGATCACATAGACATCATCCTGTATTTTACTGTTCTTCCAGCAAAGACCTGCTTCAAAAAAACCAATGCATGGTAAAGGTGTTTTTCTGACCATATGCATAAAACTTCTTCATTGTTGGTTTCAGCTTTGTGTTTCTTTTGAACAGTCATTGTAAAGACCATCTCCAATGAAGTGTCTGCTACTTCCAGTGTCAATTATCATTTTCACTTTTTGATCATTAATCTGGATTGTCTCTTTGCCTTCAGGATTTATTGAATAAACAAATTCATCTGAGTCATCTGATGTCTGCTCATTCACTACTCTAACAGATTTTTCTGATTTCCTTTGTTTTGTGTTAGTTTTGCTTTTACTGCTTTCTTTTTCTCCTGTTGAGCTGTTCTTCTTTCTACAAACTCTGGCATAATGGCCAATCCTCTTTCAGTACAGGCATTTAGCTGTTCTAGCTCCACATTCATCTGCTTTATGGGAAGACAGTCCGCATCTATGACATGTAGGACCGCTTTCATCATTATCTGCGTCTGTTCCGTGTCCTTTCCTTTCCTTTTCGTAGGCATAGCGCGGTGCGCGGCTGCTCCTATTGAAGTTCACGTGGCTATCACTCTGTTTGCATTCAGACAGTGCCTTAGCTTCAGCCTGTGCAGCTTCAAAAACTCTTGCTACTGTTAGCGTTCTTTCCAGAGTGAGCCCTTCTTCCTGTAGTAATTTATCACGCAGTCTTTTATTGACGCATTTCTCAACAATTTGGTCACGTATCATATCCGACTCAAGTGCTCCGAAGTCGCACGATCTAGCCAGTTCTCTCAGTGCATTCACATACGCATCTATTGTCTCTTCCTGATTTTGTGTTCTTTGTCTGAATTTATGCCTTTCCAGAACCACATTTCTTCGAGGGGTAAAGTAGGTATTTAGAGCGTGCACTGCTTGTGCATACGTTCCTTTCAAACCTGGCAGATTTGCAAAAATTCGTTGCACTGGCGTGCCTATGCAGTGTAACAAAGTAGCTCTCCTCACCTCATCTGCGTTATGTGTGGATCCACTGGCTATCTCAAAAATGTTGTAGGATTCCATCCAAAGAGTATATTCTGTGTACAAATCTACAGCTCCCATGTTCAGAGGGTTAGGTGGTGATATTTGTGCCATTGCATATCCAACAACTTGCGGTGCTTGTGCAGCGACGGCAGCTCCACCACGGGCGGCTTGACTATTCGTATCCATCTCGTTGCACTAGCCTAGCTAAGACAGCTAACGAGTTCCACTTGTAGAAGTCCAAAGTTTGTTTTGAACATTAAATCCGTGTCGTTCTTCTGACTATTTGGATAACTCCTGAATCCTTTCAATCCTTGTCGCCATAAATGTTGTGTTGTCCAATAAAGAAACTGATCTCTTCGTTTATTTCGTTTATTGTCAACTGCTTCGTCATACATGTGTCCTACTCATGTTCTATCATCTCTCTAGTCTCCCGGCCTCCTTAGTAGGCGTGTACTTCACTATACTACAGCTATGTTGTGCCTTTCTTAATTGAAATGTTGTTTTCTGTAGCCAACACTACTAAATTTGGAGGCAGCAACCTGAAGGGGAAGGAGAAGCTGCCACTGCTCGGAACCCGGAGTATGCAGCACAATAAAACGTAAGTAAAACTTCGGGACAGTCTGCACAAATTCAAAAAAAGTGCAGCTCTTACCTGAAAGCTAAACGTTTTCTTCTTTGCTTGCAGGCCCGGCAGCAGCAGTAGGAGGAGGGGGAGGGGGAGTAGCGGCAGCACGTCAAGTCATCTAGCCTAGAAATCTAGACGCACCCTAGCGGCGGCAAATTAATTTGCTCAGCCTGTACGTCTAGTTGCAAACCATAGGAATTTCTATTGGCTAACACCGTGGATGTTATCCAATCACAGTGCTCTATTTTGTTAGAGAGTCTTAAGGCGGGATTAACAGGATAACGACAGTCCTGCGACGGTGAACAACAAGGAAGGTGGCTATGGCGAACGAAGGGCGGTTGTTTGAATCGGCGTTGGCGTCAACTTTGGAGGAGTTGGACTTGTGCTTTTCTTTGAAAGTTGAGCAACACAATGCACTTAAGTCATTCCTTTCGAAGAAGGATGTATTTGCCGTTTTGCCGACCGGATACGGATATGGTCGTAGCGCTGGCCTATTGCATGCCTAGGCAGTTTGAACGACAATTCTCTGCCCGCCCCTTGGATTAAGCGAGGTGAATGGCTCGATTCCAGACTATACATTTCAATGATATAGGATGGCCTGCCAGGCTACAAGTCATCGGCAGGAACTCCCAAATTAAATGGATTTAAATAAATGGTGTAATCAAATGTGAAATGTTGCTCTGTTCTTCTTAAACCAAGTGAGTGGGCAAATGAGGACTGCATCTGCAGATCCGCCCAGAGCTGTTTTTTTAACATCCTGACAACATTCTGGCGACCTCCAACATGGGTTTCAATGTTGCTATAACGTTGCGGTTACGTGGCCATTAAGTTGCAGGAAGGTTGCCTGCATGTCGACATGTCGCGGTAATGTTGTTAAATAACGTGGCGGCAACATCACGGCGTCTTTCACTTTTCCGGTTGCCGCCACGTTGGAAATTAACGTGGCGGCAACGTAAACATTGGTTGAAAAATCACGTTGCGGCCACGTTAGTGTGTTTGCTGGGACGATGCTTTAAAAACATATTTTCGCTGGAAGGGCAGGAGTACAGGACAACAGTACAGAAACGGCCAAGTCCGATGGGGCTAATGTTATGAAAGTAATAAAATATGGGATATTTTACGGGAAAATATTAAAACAGGAAGACGGCTGGAAAAAAGGTATGTTTCTGACAGTGGGCGACTCTAGGGCTCTTTGCTGTTGTTAGAACGGCCTGTAGGCCTATTGCACATAGGCCTACCGTCACGTTAAATTTTGTACAAATAAATAAATAGCTTACAGCGATCATACCGGCACTGTCGCGCTTGTCAATTGACAGCTGCATTAAATAAGCCTACCTATGCATTTTCTATATCAACAAAATGGCCGCTGCGAACGTTATTACCTGATTATTACGTAGATCGAATATGCCTAATAGACCCTTTCCATTATCAGCATCATAGTTGGCCCCACAAGACTTCCTTTTTAACATTCCATATGTTATCTTAATCTTAATGCAGAGGAAGTAGATTGGGAACCAAATAGAATGTTCAAGCATTGTTTTTGTTTTTATTGTTGAAAGGGTCTATAGCACTGTTGAAGAAAAAAACACCCTCCACACAGCAACAGCCCTGGATCCGCAATTTAAGTCACTGCCTTTCGCAATTCAAATTTCCACTGGAGCTCCAAGCGGATTTGTACACACAGCTTTCAACACTGTTTACAGCTCTTTGAGTCACGGTAACATGTATTTTTTTGGTACATAGCTAATTTAGAAACACCTATGGTGTGGGTGCTTGTGTTTCTTTAGGAATCCGCCGTCTTGGTTTGTATAGAAATGAATATCAAGTGACACACTTAAGAGGTTGGAAATACGTACATCGATGTTTGATGGCTAGCTACAGTATTAAGTGACAGTCTACACTAAGAGGTTGGAAATACGTTCCTATAAGTACAGTACATCGATGTTTGGTAGCTAGCTGGTAGTTCTGTATTTCAAAGATTGACAGGCTAGAAGTTTGCAATTTAATACTGCAACAAATGTTTTATTTGTTTATATTACAAAAACGGTAGGTAGGCCGGTGTTTGGGTGATTGGGCGGCTTGCCGGCTAGTTCAATATTTTAAAGACACTTGCGTTCCTTCCTGTACGTTGGGTCCTTCAACAGAAAACAATAAACTCAGGCGAATTATCGAACAGCAAACAACATTCTGACCAATGAAATTCTGGAAGTGCAACGGCTAATAGACCAATCAGAATGTATTTTATTTATTTTGTGACGTAATCATGCAGATCTGGTAACCCGTGCAGATCAGGTACCCACAATAGCACTGTTGAAGAAAAAAACACCCTCCACACAGCAACACCCCTGGATCCGCAATTTAAGTCACTGCCTTTCCTGACCACAGATGACATCAGTGACATTTATTCCAGACTGGTTGTGGAGGCAGCAAGCCTTCAGGTAGGCTTTACTAGTTTATTACATTGTTAAAATAGTTCTTATTTTAAAATGTTCCTATGTTTATCTGGTGATTAATCTCTATAGGCCTATGTTTCTCTACAGCCCACTATTAGAGACCAGCAGCGCCTCTGCAGTAGAGATGGATGGACAGGATCCTGAGGAGCTTGAAGAGCCACAACCTAAAATAAGATCTGGGCTAGCTGATTTACTGGGAGAAACATTTTCTACCACAGCCCCACAAAAGTCAGCATTTTCCCAAGCTGAAGAGGAAGTGATACCAGGAGGTTTCTCTGCCACTAGAAAAAAAACCCTCAACTGGTGGAAAGCTCATGAGACAATGTATCCTTACCTAGCCAAACTCGCTAAAAGATACCTGAGCATTCCAGGCACTAGTGCGTCTGCTGAAAGGGTGTTCTCCACTGCAGGAGATATAGTAACGGCCCAGGGGAGCACTTTAACATCTGAGCATGTTGACCAACTCCTTTTTCGAAACAAAAATGGCAATATTCCCAAAAGAATTTTGGTTGATGACCTTGCAGCCAACAGGACTGGACTCTGTCAGTACACATTTTTGTTTATTTTTCTCAATTTGATTGAAGCTCTAAGTTACTCCTATTTATATAATTACTCTCAGGTTTATGTTCTATTATGTCTGCTTTATGTTACTCTATTGTATTTAAATAATTATGACCACTGCGCAGCGAAGCGGCGTTATTTTTTTCGCATGGCCAAATTTCCGTCAAGGATTCCCGGGACACTGAAAGACCGGGGTACACGAAACTTGGTGGGCATGTAGCCCCACATGGATAGCATGGAACCATCGTTTTTCGTTTTGATCTGGAGCCCCCCCACTGGACTGAACCCCCCGAAAGGAGGGTAGGGCAGACACAGTTTTCTGTGAATATCTCGAGAACCGTAGGGTTTAGGAAGACCACCTTTTTTTTGTATGTTGATCTTAAGGGGCCATGTCAACCCATTCCATAACCACTCATTTCATGTATAGCGCCACCTAGTTAAAAACAAAAAAGTAAAAATGAGGTGTCGCAGGTATCTGTGACCTAACATGGTCAAAACTGCACGAAATTGGAAGTGTAGGATCATTATGACACCCTCTGAAGGCACGCCAAGTTTCGTGGAATTCCGTTCATGGGCGGCCATACAATAAATTAATTTATGTTACTGTACACCAACTGGCCTGTAGGTGGCTGGACACAGTTTTCTGTGAATATCTACCACTTATTTCATATATAGCGCCACCTAGTTCAAAATTAAAAAGCAAACAATTAGGTGTTGTAATCACAATATCTCTGGCTGACATGGTCAAAACTGCACGAAATTAAAAGCGTAGGATCATTATGACACCCTCCGAATGCATGCATTCGTGGACTTTCATTCATGGGGGGCCATACAATAAATTCATTTATGTGTACATTTAGTGACCGTACACCAACAGAGTTTTCTGTGAATATCTTGAGAACTGTAGGGCCTAGGATGACCAATTGTTTGCGACAATTTGCCTCCAGGGGTCATGTTAACCCATTCCATATGCACACATGTGCATAAACAGATATTCACACACACACATACATTCACAGTAATCATACGTACAGTGGGCAGTGCTTCGACTTGGCCAGCTTCACTCGCTTCACTCGCGTGGGATCACGCGACTTTAATTTGTATTTTTCCAGTGAGACGCTGCAACAACCCAAACACCGAAACAATGCATGCCAACTTTTTCCGTGTTTATCACGTATTTTAACTTTCCCCCGCTGTCTTGCCGTTTTAATGTTTTCCCATAGAATATCCCATATTTTAATACTCTCATAACAGCCCTGCCATCGGGCCTGTCTCTGTGTTGCCCTGTTGCTACCCCTTGCCCTTCCAACGAAACAAATGTCTTCAAATCATCGTTTTCCTTGCTTGAAGGCAAACTTAGAGTGATGTTAACCTATTTAAGTTTAACGGCGTGATTGTCGTGAGAGCACAATTCATTGGCGCTTGCATGTTCGGCCTTATAAGTATAAGTATATATACTTTTTTGATCCCGTGAGGGAAATTTGGTCTCTGCATTTAACCCAATCGGTGAATTAGTGAAACACAAACAGCACACAGTGAACACACAGTGTGGTGAAGCACACACTAATCCCAGCGCAGTGAGCTGCCTGCTACAATGGCGGCGCTCGGGGAGCAGTGAGTGGTTAGGTGCCTTGCTCAAGGGCACTTCAGCCGCGGCCCACTGGTCGGGGCTTGAACCGGCAACCCTCCGGTTACAAGTCCAGAGTGCTAACCAGTGGGCCACTTATGTCTACATGCGCACCTGAGGTTACTCAGCTACAAGAGAAAGAATTTCCCCTGTTTGTATGTTCACTGCAAGTTGGCCTACCATAACTTATCAACTCTGCACTGTAGACCCTAACTGGCTATTTATATTTTTCTGTGAAATAAGCAAATATATTTGTTCAACTTTATGAAGCAGAATTACGCATAGGCTACTTGGAACATAATACATTTAACAAAGGACAGATGTATGTTGCTAGTGACAAAATATTAACTTTCAGTGTTTTACGATGTCTTTGTCATGGGGAAGTGTTTTTCCCCATGCATTTATTCTAGGTTACTGTCAGTGATTGACGCGAGAGAAGCGGGGTCTGTGTTGTGTTGTGTTGCGTTGCGTTAATTTATTTTCATTGGGCATACCTTGCCGTGCCGTCCACAGCTCTTCAGTTCTGACAAAGCCAAAATGACTCCTTTTGAAACAATGAGTGCAGGAAGCGCGTTTGTATGGTTATATTGCTTGACGGGGGGGATCCCAAGCAGCTTTCAGCCATAAGGCTACTTTGAGAACATTTCAATTTACCCGACACTAATATTCAAAATGTTGAAAACTATTTCGGCATAGCCTATAAAGCAGTTTAATTAAATGGAATGTTAGTTGTAAACAAACGAGC
Source organism: Alosa sapidissima (assembly GCF_018492685.1). Lineage (NCBI taxonomy): Eukaryota > Metazoa > Chordata > Actinopteri > Clupeiformes > Clupeidae > Alosa > Alosa sapidissima. The sequence goes on from NC_055969.1 coordinate 19,410,458, forward strand.
TACTTGGTGAGGCTTGGCCTCACAGATGCGCTCGTGCCTTAGATGGCAGGACAAATCTTCACGATAGGCCTATTAACTAACCACCCGATTCACGTTGGCTGGGGGGAAGGGGGGCCATCAGACATTTGTGCCCAGTTAATCCGGCCCTGCCCCCAACAAATCACACCTTCCCACCTCTGACAGCTTAAAAGAAGTCAAGAGGACTCCTTACTCACAGACCTATTCACAAACCTACAGCTACAGGAGCTTCCAATCGTGAGGAAGCAATTTTGCATTGTAGGCATAACTAACATTCAATAACGCCGCCAACAACAACCAAAACTAGGCTAATCATTGTCAACATGTAAATTACATTACATTACATTTGGCTGACGCTTTTTTAGCCAAAGCGACTAACAACATGGTAAACAGTTTAAGTTTTAGAGCAATTCTCAACAATTTTAGGACAATTTAAAACATAAGTACAGAATAAGTGCATCAGTGAGTGCTGTTTTTAACAGTTACTTGTCAGTTTAAGACGGCTGGTGAGTGCTAGGATCAGTAAGACTTGTTGTAAGTGTTGCTATTAAAGGAGATGTTCTCTAAAGAGCTGGGTCTTCAGGAGTTTTTTGAAAATGGAGAAGGATGTCCCTGCCCTTGTAGGAACTGGCAGTGTGTTCCACCAACGAGGAGCAACAGATGAGAAAAGTTTGGATTGGCTTGAGCGTACCGGTGGTAGAGCTAGACGTCGTTCGTCTGAGGAGCACAGTGGTCTGGAGATAGCGTATGTCTGTATGAGGGCATTCAAGTAGGTGGGAGCAGAACCGGAGACTACTTTGAAGGCAAGCGTTAGAGCCTTGAATTTGATGCGGGCCGCCATAGGTAGCCAGTGTAGCTGGATGAGCAGTGGGGTAACATGTGCCCTTTTGGGTTGGTTGTAGACTAACTCTAACTCACTAAGACCTATTCATAAACAGCTTTTTTGTGGCATTTTACGTTGCGATGTTTTGAAATGCGTAGCCTATGCGCAACAGGAGCTTCCAATCGCGAGGGAACAATTTTGCATAAATTAAATGTAACATTATTGTGAATCAAATTAAAATGTTCTCTTTTGCAAACGTAGGCATAGTAACAGAATAATTTAATAATGTTACAAAGATACTACATCAATCCGTATGTTTCATTAGTCTACTAGGCTGTTTTGCCATGATTCATTTAGGCTAGGCCTTTTTATTCAGGGCCGCATTCACAAAGAATTTTAAGGCTAAAAGTAGCTCCTAACTGGCAAATTTAGGAGCAACTCCTAAAAATAATGGGCGTTTCACTCCTAACTTTAGGACTCCTAATTTTTTCACAAAAAGTAATTCATGAAGCATTTTAGACCTAAAAGTAGCACCTAAGTCTGGGACAGCTTAAGTCGAGAGGACTCCTAACTCACTAAGACCTATTCATAAACAGCTTTTTTGTGGCATTTTACGTTGCGATGTTTTGAAATGCGTAGCCTATGCGCAACAGGAGCTTCCAATCGCGAGGGAACAATTTTGCATTCATAAAAGGGATGCAATAACGCCACCAACAACAACCAAAACTACTCATTGTTAACATGTAAATGAAATGTAACGTTTCATTGTGAATCAAATTAAAATGTTCTCCTCTTTGCAAACGTAGCCTAGGCATATGGTGACAGATTAATTTAATAATGTTGCAAAGGTAGGCTACTACATCAATCCATAGGCCTATGTTTCATTAGGCTACTAGGCTATTTGTTTTGCCTTACTCTTTATTCATTTAGGCTAGGCCTTTTTATTCAGTTATTAATCATCTTCCGTCCTTCGCACTACTTGTGTAGCGCATCGCATTCACCGACCTGTCACCTGTCACTCATCATCGGAAGAGAGGTGTTTGGAATTCCCGCGTTACAATCGTCAGCCAATCAAGGTGGTCACTTCAGTCAAGCTCGTGCACGAGTAATGATGTCATCCATAGCCACGAAGACTCACTCCTAGTTTAGGAGTTGTCTGAAAGGCTTTGTGAATAACTTTTAAGAGAAAAACTCCAAGCTAAAATCTTTAAGTGAGATTTAGGAGTAGCCTACTCCTAGTAGTAAGATAAAAGCCTTTGTGAATAGCCTACAGCCCCAGTTATTCATCATCTTCCGTCCTTGTGTAGCGCACGCATTCTGAGACCTGTCACTCATCATCGTAAGGGAGGTGTTTGGAATCATGCCCGCGTTACAATCATCAGCCAATCAGCCAATCAAGGTGGTCACGCTTGCCCATTTACCCAAATGAATGGTCGAATATTACTGATGATCATTGTTATTTAAGAACATGCAGTGTGCGTAGGGTACCAAAAACATCTTGCTCGTAAAAAAGCATCATAACGCACATTCTGGCGGGTCTGTTATTTACTGTAGGCTGCGCAAACCACAGGCCTTTATTTTGGGCATTCATTCATTCATTCATTCAACCTTTATTTATTCTCGGAGGGTCATTGAGGGAAGCCCTCATTTTCAATGAAGCCGAGATTACAGAAGCGAAGCAAAGCGCTCCACAAACAAGACAACATTCGAGGCCTTCTGTTGAAGAATTGTATATAAAGCCTGCGCTAACAGTAATCCTCCTAACCCTGATAGGCCTACCACAGTTGTGGATAGTAGTCTACATCCCTGCATGCGTATTGTATCTCCTGCTCAAACAAAATGTGTGCGCGTTAAATTTGATAAGTGTTCACTAAGTTACGTAATAGAAAATTGTAAATAGTCTGATGGCAGCTAATGGGATACTGTGCATAGTTGGGAAGGTATGGTGGGCCAATTTGGTGTGAATACACATTACACACACATAGAGAAATTTTCTCTCGTTGTTGAGCCTGATGGTACGCACTAGAGCCCGACCGATAAAGGATTTTGAAGGCCGATACCGATACAAATATTTGTTGATTTAAAAATCCGATATTCCGATATATCGGCCAATATATATATATATATATTTTTATTTTTTTTTTCAGAAACGCGCAGTAAAACATTAACAGATTTCCCTAACTTTAGTTATTTGTAGTTATTTATGAGTATTGACTATAATAATATGATAATGCATTTGAAAAACAAACTTGTTTATTTTTAAATAATATTGTCACAGTGGAACAGAGGAACATCGAAATATAAGTTCTGATAAATAAAATGTATAAAAATAGAAACTTAAGATATGAAACTTAGTCTTTTGAACAAAAACACAATAATAACAACAACCAAATCAAAGTTACCAGTATTAAAAGACTTGGTAAGCTTCATAAATATAACTTTGAACTAAGACTTAATAATTACAAAAAATAATGATGACATCCTAAATGTTTGAGTGTGCGTGTGTAATAATTAGTCCCTATTGCCTTATAAGCTACCTTACAGTGTCAGCTTGCTTATCCCTTTATCTGCACTTTTAAAATTATTTCCATCAAGCTACATCAAACCATTTTCGATCATCAGTTGCTGCCTGCCTTCTAAAACCTACTATTTAGTGGTCTAATTCCATTATGTAACTCGTTAATGCTGCGGCTGAACGACAGTCTGAAACGCACATTTGACTTCATTGGATTTCACACACGTGTAAAAGAAAAGCTAACTTTTATGCACAAGCTACGTTTTGCACAAGCTACGTTTGATACTTTTTCTCTATGTCTAAATGTTCACTCCTCGCACGTCTAACTTACATTTTACAATGCAGGGACTGTAACTACAGATATACTAGTTATAAATACAGTAATCATTACTTTATTTAGGCAGAATAAGTTCGTTGTGGTTTCCAAGCTCATTAATGTTAACGTTAGCGGTCTTCCACTGATATTCATGGAATTAGCTAGCTTTGTGGTTAGCTAGTCTATGATGAGCCATAATTTAGCAATGGATAACGTCATACTGCAAATTGTAAAACATACGCTTTCAAAATAACAGGCCGGGGAGAGATGATACGTCTCACTGCTATAACTGTCACGCTATTAAAGAAATACATCTTCAGTCACATTGTTAAAAGGACAGACAGTCAACTACACTGTAACAACATAAAGTAATTACTAGCTAATTCTGCTTCACTCTCGGCTTATTTAACAGCAGCAAAACTTGACATTGTTTTCACAAATTTTGTCATGCTTATTTGAGTTAAGAGAACTGATGGGGATGTTCTTTTAACCCTTAAAGGTGTAGGTTTTTGAATGTTCTAAGTTCCGCAACAATTGAAGGTTCTAAAATTCTATGTTGAATTCAATGAACCCAGATATTCTTTAGAATGTTAATTTCCCAACATTCCCGTCACACCGGTGTGACGGTACTCCTTTAAGGGTTAATTGTTATTCAAGCAATGTATGTCTCGTGACCAAATCACCATGAACACACTTAACTGATGATCTCACTCGCGGATAACTGGTTCTGTCTGCCCGACTCTGGCTGGACTGGATCAGCAGGTTGCAGGATGTGTGGCGCGTTATACACGAGTGTTGCCAGCAGGGTCGGTGTAGAGTGCCCTCTGGTGGACAAACTATACAACGCCAACACTCATGACATGGTTGAAGGGTGTTTCGTCCATTTTTATTTTATTTTTAAAATATTCATTTATCGGCCATTATAAATGCCGATACGGATAGTTTGGAATATGCCTAATATCGGCCCGCCGATAAATCGGTCGGGCTCTAGTACGCACAGTGCGTACGGACGTACACCTGCAGGCGCGCCTGTTCTGAACTGCAGGTAACTTGTTAAGCCAGTGGTTCTCAAACTTTTATTTCATTCCCCACTTTGATCAAGGGGCATTACTGATGTTAGTGGAGATAACATGTTATCCCGAGGCTTTTGCAAGTCAGCATCTTCAACGGTAGTCTATTAAAAATATAAGTTTTCGATGTCCCAAATGGAGAGCCATACTTTATTGTTTTTAACGATCTCTATGCTACTCACAAAAATGTAGGCATGGGGACATGATGAAGTAGGCTATCCAACTGTCTGTGTTAAATTATTGTGATTACGAGCCAGTGGTTTTCAAACATTATGCGTGACTCGGACATCTAACTAAATGCAACAGGCTCATATCGTCCTCGCATTCGCAAAATGAGGACCAGTGTTTTGTCAAATTGCAAATAGCTATTCGTTTTAATGATTTTTTTTTTGATGGTATGAAGTGCTTTTTGTATAGGCTACTATCTTAATCTTGGAATATGGGGAGGGAAGTGGTGCGTCTGCAGTCAGCCAAATATGTTGCGTTGTATGTATGTTTATTTGTTGCGGCATAAAGCAGATGTATTTGTTTATTGTACAGAAAAATAAAAATGACATGTCAAGCAGTCAATTGACTACATTGCAGTCAAGAAGTAGGGCAAATTGACAAAAAAGACACTGTTTTGATTTGCGTAGTTGCATTACCCCCAACACTGACAATAACATAGACAGCAAATTAATTTTCGCTACCACCGTGTAGTCAAGCCTTAAGCCATACCCAAGTAGCCTTAATCGAGGTAATGTTTAATTACGATTTATTTTGTTATTGAATTCGTAGGCTGGGATTCCTCTCGGTAACAATTACGTTTAAAGGTAGCCTAGCCTCCTGCTTTTTCAGAAGGGGCGGCAGTAAGGCTACTGACTCGATGCGTTAGTAGTTGGTGTCGATTCTGAGGATTTTGATTGGCAAGCATGGCTTTATTCCTTTCCCTACACTGCCACCCATAGGTTTGGCATAGTTATTATGGTGCTCGACAGCGTATTTATGCGGGTTGATGTAAATTACAAGTTTTTTGAAAACAATGTTGTGTGCACGATGTTATTATTGAAAACGGAGGGGGGGAAATATTCGTTTCTCTAAATACCCGGCTATGTGTAAATGTGGCCTGAGCCTTATCGTCACCTTACAAACTAACTTTTAGAGATAGTTCCTTCCAAAAAAGTTGCATTATCTCGGAATCTACAATTGTTCTTTCTGAAATATTATTATTATTATTATTATACACCAACAGTTCTATAGACATGATACTGTATTCATTGTTATTAATTAGTTGTATTAAGGATTAATTTAGCAGGGTGCTGAAGACATTTGAAAGGCACTGTATATCAGTGAGGCTCATCCAAATGGGTCAAAGGGACAGTGCCCCACCTAAAGATTTATTCACTTATAAAAATAGATGCAATCAGCTTTTATTTGTTAATAAAGGTCCATTCTGGCTCGAGAACCACTATCGGCTGCTCATTAGGGACTGAGCCCCCTAAAGGTCTGATCCTAGAATTGCCCCTGCAGTGCATGTACATGTGCTGTCAGAGCCTGAAAAGCGAAGAAAACAGAAACCGCACTGCATGATGAACAGATATATCATGCAACTTTTGGAAGAAACCAATATCTTGGCGAAGGGGGTTTATGATAGCCTGGGTGTTCCCATGCTGCCTTGCGCGCGATTTGATTCACGCTGCTAAGGCAGCCTGGAGACCATGGAGCAAATTTTCACCTGAGATAGGGAACCAATCACAGAACAGGGGGGAAAGCAAGACGATGATGAGCTATGCACAGACGCATTTGATAGACATCCGTGGCACCCAATAAACGGATCTGGGCATTTTTTTCAAATACGAGAAAATTAACGTTTGGTTCCCAGACCATGTCTCATTGAGAAGTGGTGGCGCTAGCCAGGCTAGGTTTATGACAATGAGATAGATATGACATAATAACAATAACTATGTTTGAAAAAATTATATTTTAAAATAATCAAAAGACACATTACAACGATAGCAGTATACAATAATTAAAAGAGCATTTTAATAAGTTTAAGTGTTAAAGATCTGTGTGGGTACATGCCCAGTTAATTTCAATGGCACTACGCTTTATACGACAATAGCATTTTTTTTATCTCACAAAGATTTATATTCTGACGGCCCAGCCACTGATTTTGAAACTGTTGCAGCTGTCAGAAATAAATAAAGCAGCCACAGCAAAAATGTTGTTGTCAAAGCTACCATGTTCAGATGTGTTTGTGAATAAGTAACTTGATCAGACACACTCCATATTACCTTGTATGGGACAGGGTCTTAGCACTGAAGTTACAATCTGGCTAGGAGCTGCTGGCAGCCAAAACAGGATAGCTTTACGATCCAAGGGGTAAGTAAATGTCTTTGGAAATATCTTTAATTATTTATATACTTGCATGCACACTAGTGAAATAATTTGGCAGAGTCTGTGGGACATTTCAATAAGTACTTGTGTAAAGGTTGTTACACGTTGAAAATATGACATTGAATTGATCTAATCCAGTAATGAGGCTTATATGATTAAGTCTTGTATCAAATTAATAACTTTCAAACTTTGCAATCTTAGTAGCCATTGAGCCATTTTATTAATAATTTAATAATCTGCAGAGAGCTAGAAGACTATTGTCAGTAATAACTTCAAACAGGTGCTCTTTTCAAGTGGGTTTGAGTTAAGTCAAACAAGGAAAATAACAAAGGCACTATGCTTAGAAAAATATATGAAAAGGCCTTTAATTAAACATGGCAACTAGCCCATGTGTCTTTTAGTTGGCATGTTTAATTAAAGGCTTTTCCATACATTTTTGTGTCTTAATATCAGTTTTAACAGCACAATATTTCATGTATTTTCCCGTATTTTAACAGGACAGTATTGTTGTATTTTCAGGCCACCATTTAGATGCTGCTTTGTAAATTTGTTTTGTTTGACCCATAAAATATAATACCGTAAGAATAACAACAATGATATGGTTGGGTCAGACGCATAGGAAACAGGATTGGCACATTGATACAGCTCAATTTATATGTAAATCATTTATTTCTAATCTAGAGGGTAACATTATTTTAGAAACGTAGGATCTATTTATAATAACTTATTTAGGAACATGATACTGCCAGAGGTAGTGCTTAGGGGGAGGGTTGATAGTTGGCTGTAACACTGTCAATAAATAATTTACTTGGGAAGTCATAACAAGCTGCTGACAGAGTGTTGACAACATGACAAGGAGAGAAGTTGTTGAGCACTGGCCAAACCCCCTCCACAGTCATCTGCTTTTAAATTCAGCTTCTCCTCATACACCCAAATGTTTCATCACCAGGGTTATACATACTAATACATATATTTACTGACTGTTATCCAGGGATATTTATAGGGGCCATTTCTGTCATAATTAGGCGTCAAATAAATTAAACAATAGCAATTATTGTTACCATTATACCATTTATTCATTTTGGTTTGCAGAATTGCATGTACAAAACTACAGGCACTATGTAATTAAAATAATCAAAAGACACATTACAACGATAGCAGTATACAGTAATTAAAAGAGCATTTTAATAAGTTTAAGTGTTAAAGATCTGTGTGGGTACATGCCCAGTTAATTTCAATGGCACTACGCCTTATACGACAATAGCATTTTATCTCACAAAGATTTATATTCTGATGGCCCAGCCACTGATTTTGAAACTGTTGCAGCTGTCAGAAATAAATAAAGCAGCCACAGCAAAAATGTTGTTGTCAAAGCTACCATGTTCAGATGTGCTTGTGAATAAGTAACTTGATCAGACACACTCCATATTACCTTGTACGGGACAGGGTCTTAGCACTGAAGTTACAATCTGGCTAGGAGCTGCTGGCAGCCAAAACAGGATAGCTTTACGATCCAAGGGGTAAGTAAATGTCTTTGGAAATATATTTTATTATTTATATACTTGCATGCACCAGTGAAATAATTTGGCAGAGTGTGTGGGACATTTCAATAAGTACTTGTGTAAAGGTTGTTACACGTTGAAAATATGACATTGAATTGATCTAATCCAGTAATGAGGCTTATATGATTAAGTCTTGTATCAAATTAATAACTTTCAAACTTTGCAATCTTAGTAGCCATATGGTTGAGCCATTTTATTAATAATTTAATAATCTGCAGAGAGCTACTAGAAGACTATTGTCAGTAATAACTTCAAACAGGTGCTCTTTTCAAGTGGGTTTGAGTTAAGTCAAACAAGGAAAATAACAAAGGCACTATGCTTAGAAGAATATATGAAAAAGCCTTTAATTAAACATGGCAACTAGCCCATGTGTCTTTTAGTTGGCATGTTTAATTAAAGGCTTTTCCATACATTTTTGTGTCTTAATATCAGGCCACCATTTAGATGCTGCTTTGTAAATTTGTTTTGTTTGACCCATAAAATACAATATCGTAAGAATAACAACAATGATATGGTTGGGTCAGACGCATAGGAAACAGGATTGCCACATTGATACAGCTCAATTTATATGTAAATCATTTATTTCTAATCTAGAGGGTAACATTATTTTAGAAACTTAGGATCTATTTATAATAACTTATTTAGGAACATGATACTGCCAGAGGTAGTGCTTAGGGGGAGGGTTGATAGTTGGCTGTAACACTGTTAATAAATAATTTACTTGGGAAGTTATAACAAGCTGCTGACAGAGTGTTGACAACATGACAAGGAGAGAAGTTGTTGAGCACTGGCCAAACCCCCTCCACAGTCATCTGCTCTTAAATGCAGCTTCTCCTCATACACCCAAATGTTTCATCAAACATAATTAGGCGTCAAATAAATTAAACAATAGCAATTATTGTTACCATTATACCATTTATTCATTTTGGTTTGCAGAATTGCATGTACAAAACTACAGGCACTATGTGCTGCTAGTGGCTAAAGGAAAATTCCGGTATTTAACACTTTGAGTCCCTTTTCTGGTTTGTTTTGGATGAACTAGAGTGGTGGACACCGAAATTTTGACGATTGGTCCTGTCTCGACCTTTCTGACTCGTTTTGAATCGCCTTTGACTAGTCAGAGTGGCTGCCAGCAGGCTACTCAAACATGTCCTAAAACAACCTGTTCGTTTTCAAAACTGTGCAACTCACCGAGTGGTTAGTCGAGACAGGACCAATTGTCAAAATTTCGGTGTCCACCACTCTAGTTCATCCAAAACAAACCAGAAAAGGGACTCAAAGTGCTAAATACCGGAATTTTCCTTTATTACATTGTCCATATTATTTACATGTATGTAATCATGACATTAACAATAACTAATTTAGGTGTTGTATAAGGTAACAAACATTTAGTTTTGTGTTTGACAATTAAACCATCGTATTACATCAACTTTTTAATACATTTTATTATGATTCCTTTATCTCTGGATTGTTTTTACGCAAAAGCCTGGTCAGCCAGTCTCTTCACCCTCCTGCCATCTGACAGAAGGTTCAAGAGCATTTGGACCTGTTCCAGCAGATTCAGAGACAGTTTCTATCCACAAGCCACCAAGATGCTGAACTGTCATTACACTTCCTCATAATGTGTTCAACTTTCACACCTCCTCAGAGGTTATTGCACTTACCACTTTAGTTTCTAATCTTGTTGTCTTCTTAGTACTCATGTCACACTTCAGTCCTGTTTAATTAGTAATTAATATACCTTTTTAATTCTACCATTTAATGTATTATTTAAAGTTTAAAGCATAAGAAATTTCATTACTGATAAATGTCTATTTATAAGTACATGACAATAAACTTGAACTTGAAAATCACTTCCTGTACTTTTTTACATTGAATACTTATTTCCCAAATAGTTGGTTGTGTATACATGTGAATTTCACATGTACACAAGTTTTGTACAAAAATATGTGTTCAAAGGCACATCACACCCACTCATTCACTCACACATACAATTGTACCCCAAGGTACTGGTCCCACCAAGGACTGAACCAATTTTCATGAACTTAGCTTGGCTACCTACCTGCACTCATCACCCTTATGGGTAGAATTTTATGAATATGGTACCAATGTAGAATGACATAGTTGTTTTTCAATGGAAAAAGTCCAGACCAAACTTCCCTACCTCAAATTGTGTGGGCGGGATTAAGTTGGGGCTGGCTCTCCAGGCTAGATCACTTAAGCCTAAAGGAAATGTTTTGAAAGTATTTATAAATGAGGTCAAGCATTGGTCTGAAACTAAGCACCATGCTGACCACACTAGTGTCTATTTTGAAATTTCTCCTGCACATGTCCTGTAGTTTTAGATCAGTAAGCATTTTCCAAACTACAAAATATCCTAATAGTGTTCTGAAGGTAGCTTAGCAAACGCAGACAAGACTGCAAAATCACCAAGGTCAACTGCAAAATCACCCTGATCATTATTCTAATATGCTCTATGTCACAGCTAAGCCCAAATAAGTTTCCCCCAGTATACCTGACAAACGATAGTCTCAGTACTGGTCTGGGTCTGGCTAAATCCACATTTCGGATTAAAATATTAAAATTCAAATATTGTTATTGACATAGTTTTGAGGATGTGTGAGATTTGTTTGATGGTCATGGCATATAATAATAAATGGAATTTTGAATTGCGACGAGAATTCTCGGGCTAACCGTTGATGTGCCGTGAGAAAGGTTGGGAATAGGCACCCACCAGCCCAGCACTAAACCCCGAGCGTGGTACACAAAATCGGATATTTCAGGCAGTAAAAGCCTCGGTAAGAACCAGAACTAGATTTTGTTCAAATCTACACACCTATGGCTACTGAAAAATAAAAGGTTTATTTATGAAACGTTATTTTGAAGTATTAAAAAACATTGTTGTTTTAGAATTTTTGAACAAAATGGTTGGTAATTAGTATGTTGTATGAAACCAAATGTTAACGTATAACGTAGCCTAACGTTCTGTAATTTTCATCACTCCTATGTCGACACTGTCAAGTAAAGTGTAACCGAAAAAAGTCTAAGACTGACATAACACATTATATAAGACAAATATTATCACATCATACTGTAAATTCTCAGATATGGGTATAGTACAGACTGTCCTGAAAAAAGGAACAGATTGCCATTACAATGTAGCCCGGAAAAACCAGACCCTGGTAATCTAGAAAGATTAAGGGTCTGGTCACGAACAATGTAATGGCCCTACTCGAGCGGCGGCACCAAGCATGCATTTGAAAATCTCACTGCACGCAATTGGATAACACTAGACCAATGTTTACTCTGAATGATTTCGGACTTCGACGCAATAGAGCTGGTAAGTCCCGCCCCTTCCGCTAACCCCACTGGACCTCTAGTTTGAAAAATCGTTAATGCAAGTCAATGTGTGAAAATACTTATTTTCCTGTCCCGTTTGAATTTTGCCATATGTTGTCTGTGAATTTTTAATATAATTTTTCGTGTAAAGAATGCTACAATTTAGCAGGTAGAAGTTTGATACGGTTAGACTTTGTGTGAGAGCTTTTTTTTTTTTTTGTCAATTTCAGTACAAGTACACAAACAGGCACAAGCTGTTGAAAATGATAACAGAATAAGTACAAGTACTTACATACAATACATTTCATGAACAAAATGACAACACGTACAAGAGGTTACAGGGATTTCAATAGCTTAAAAATGGCACATTGTAAACGTGTATTTATAGCCAAAGGGCATGTTGAGTGTTCAAGAGAGAGCAAGTATTGGCTAAAGTTCTTTAGAAAGAAACAAAAAAATAGGTTTTCTATTGATAAACTTACAGTACATTTGTGGATAAAAAACTTTGCTAGGAAAAGAAGCAGATTAATAACAAAGTCTCTGTCAGAAATATCACTTTGGACTTTGGGGACCCCAAAATAAACATTTTTTAAAGTTAAGTTAAAATCTTTGGAAATGTTTTTATTAACATAGTTCGAAAAATCAAGCCAGAAGATCCTTGAATATAAGCACTCCCAAAAAATATGATCAATTGTTTCTGGGTAACACAGACAAAAAGAGCATTTCTCTTTGATACCAGTATGAAATTTAGACAGGCGATAGTTACAAGGGTAACATTTATGAACAATCGGGGAGACCTCAACAACTTTGTTGGTAATCAAGTAATCTTTTTCTTTTCCAATCGATATTTTCGAACTTATTATTCCAAAAACTGATGCAAGGGGGAACAGACACTCAAGGCTTGAGAAGGATTGATCTGATTTTCTTGTTGGTGAATTCACTACTGACAAGGAGACAGTTATCTATATAGAGGTTAGAAGAGTCTAAAGAGGGAGGAGAGCAAAAAGGGCCTTTAGGACTGGATTGAAGTAGCATTCTAACACCAGAGGGAATAGCATCAAATATGACCATATTCTTTTGGGGGGACTGGAAAAGAAAACGCATCCATAAAGTCTCTATAAGACAAGAAATTACAATTTTCATCAAGAAGTTGTGACACTAAAAGGATATTTTTATCAAACCAAGAATGGTAGAATAATGTTTTATTCTTATATGTAATATCCTTATTATTCCAAATAAAGTAAGTGTGTGGTGAAAAATTGTGATTGTACATAAGAGACCAACAGGATAACATCTGTTTATGAAAGTTTGCCAACTTCAAAGGGAGCTTGGAGATATTATAATTGCAACGAATAAGGAACTCAAGCCCTCCCACAGGCTTTAACAGGAAGTTAGGGATACAGTTCCAGATAGAAGTGGGGTTCTTAAGGAATGACTTAATCCACTTGACTTTAAGAGCTGTTAAGTAGAGAGAAGTCAATAAGATTGAAACCACCCGATGTGTGATCAGCTAACATTTCACTTTTTTTAATCAAGTGAGATCTAGATTTCCACACAAAATTGACGATTAATTTGTCTAATCTCCTACACACCTCCAGGGGGACATCCAAGACCATAGCAAGATATATAACACGGGATAATGCTTCAGTTTTAGACAGCAAGATTCTACCAGAGATTGATAGGTCCCTCTGTAACCAAGAATTTAATTTTCTTTGAATATTGATTATCAGGGGGTCAAAATTTACTGACGTCCTCCTTTTTTGATCTTTGCATACCGTTATGCCCAGATACTTTAGCTCTGTTTTTACAGGAATATTATATAATGTGTCATCTATTGAAGAACCTAAGGAAAAAAGTTCACATGTATTTATATTAAGCTCAAGGCCTGAGGCTTCTGAGAAGGATCTAATGCTGTTCAGAGCTATGGGAACTTGATCCTTGTTTTTTAGAAATAAGGTAGAGTCGTCTGCCAGTTGGCTAATTAATAAGGAATGTTCAGCAATAGAAATTCCTTCAATATTGCAGGATTTAAGATAAGTGGCTAGAAGCTGCATCGGTAGAAGGAAAAGAAAGGGTGAGATGGGACAACCTTGGCGGATACCTCTTTCTATGTTGAATCTCTGTGTTGTACCATGTTGCAATTTGATTGAGGCATTATTGTGTTTATAAATAGTCTGAATGGAATTAATAAAATTCTGCCCAAAGCCAAAGACACTTAAGGCTCTGAAAAGAAATGGATGTTCAATGGTGTCGAAGGCTTTGTAAAAATCAAGAAAGAGTAAGAAACTGTCATCTTCAATGTGAATAATCTATTAGATCGAGAACTAGCCTAATGTTGTTGGAAATTAGTCTTCCTTGAATGAAGCCAGACTGACATTCATCTATAATACAATCCAGGACGCACTTTAGTCTTTTAGCCAGTACAGAGGCCAAGATTTTGTAATCATTATTTAGGAGACTTATAGGCCGCCAGTTCTCTATATATAAACCGTCTTTTTGGGGTTTTGGAATTAGTGATATAACACTTTGTGTCATGGATGGGGGGAGAGCTCCATTGTGGAGACATTCTGTGTAGACATTATGTAGGAAAGGGATGATGACTTTTGCAAATTTCTTAAAAAACTCAGCAGTTAAACCATCATTGCCAGGGGATTTATTTAGCTTTAACCGGTACATAGCCTCCGCAATATCATTAGGCTGGATGGGAGATTCACACAATGACTTGTCAACTTCCGAAATAGTAGCTACACTACTTAAGTTCAGTGAGTCAAAGAAGTTCTCCATATTCAACTGAGAGTATGGAGAATATGGAGAATATGGAGATCTTGACTGATATAAGCTTTCATAAAACTCCCTGCAGACATGGGAGATGTCATTGTGGTTTGTTAAGAGAACACCATTTGAAGCTAGTTTGTTAATAGATTTGTACTGAGAGCGTTGCTTTTCTAGCTTAAAAAAATAGGCAGTATTCTTTTCCCTTCCTCAAGCCATCTACTTCTTGAGCGAATAAAGGCACCTTTTGCTTTTTGCATATACAAGTTATCTTATGTTGAAGATCCGTCAGATTAGCTTTTTGATTCTCAGCCAAGTTCTCATAAGGAATATTAGATAAATGAATAACTTCCTTGATTATGTCAGCTTCAAATGATTTCCTCGAACTAGCTTTTTTGGCACCAGCCTTTCTAAAGGTTGTTTCGATTTCAAATTTGAGAAGTTCCCAGTTAGTGCTGAATTTGTTTTCCATTTGAGCTTTATTAAAGTAAAGATTAATTTTGTTGTTAATAGCCTCAACTAATACCTTATCTTCAAGCAGAGAGGAGTTAAGCTTCCAGTATGAACTTGAGTAACGAGAGTTATGATTAGGTTTGTTTAAACTAAGCAGGATGCAGTTATGATCAGAGAGGGGAGATGGTAAAATATCAGTTCTAGATACATACTGTGATACTGAGTATGAGATTAACCAATAGTCTATTCTAGATTTAAGAGACCCTGAATTATTGGACCAAGTGAATTGAGAGGACGTAGGATTCTTATCTCTCCAAATATCCAGTAGCCCTAGGCGTGACACAAAATCAGACAGATGAGAAACTTTGTGAGAAGATTTGGGTGGATGACGATCAAGAGTGTCACATAAAGTTTCGTTCAAGTCACCACCTAAAATTACATGTATATTGGGATATTTACAACAAAGGGATTTTATTTTAACCTCTATTAGATTAAATAGGGAAAGGTTCTTTTTAGAGGAGTTAAAGCCATATATGTTTACCAGTAGGAAGAGAATGTCATCTAAAGACACCACAAGAAACAGAAAATGACCCTCAGGGTCAGGTATCACTTCAATAATTTTGCCTTAGAATTTGTGTTTCAGAATGATAACCCCAGCAGAGTGGGTCGACCCAAAGGAAAACCCCACTGAGATTTCCAAAACTTAGTATCATCTGGACTAGCATGAGATTCTTGAAAGAAACAAAAATCAAAGTTCAGCCCTTTGGCATACAGAAAAGTAGCCTTTCGTTTTAAATCATTACGTAACCCTCTTGTATTAAAGGAACATAACAAGATGCTAGGGAACATTGAATAGCAAGCAATAATTCAATTAGAAAGAAGGAGTAAACCCATTATAAGATATGTCTATCCTTAAAATATTAAAAGGGCAAATGTAACCAACAAGGACAGTAATGGAAAGAAAATATTGTTAGCTGTAATATAGCTGTAATAGCTGAGGTAACCATACCACTTAAAGTTGCTTATGATTTAAATCAACTGTGAACAATTCCTTACATAGCCTAGGCTAAGGCTACCTAACACATTGTGGTTATCCATATATAGATGTAAGGAAAGTGTGTAGAGCAAAAGTAGTAACATCTGAAGCAAACATGGGACTCAATGTGGGATGACATGGCTGTTGTCGCCAGAGCCCCAGCATCAGGCTCTCCCCACTGTGCCTCAACTGGTGAGGATACACAAGGATCGGGGGCTAGAGGCAGTCCTTGCCTCCTTGGTGCTTTCTGAGGATCAACGCCTGGCCATCCTAACAGCCACCGTGGGGCAACGGGCAAATCCCCAGTGGCAGCAGCACAGGCAGGGCCGGTTGACTGCCAGTAATTTTGGCGCTGTGCTTTCGCGCCGGTCTTCTGCTCCCTGTCCATCCCTCATGAAGCGGCTGCTTGAGGGACAGAATTTGGATGGCGTTCTCGCTGTCAACGGCGTAATGAATGAGCCGGAGGGGGTGAAAGCCTTTAAAATGGCTTATCAGGTGGAGGTGCTTGATAGTGTACTCTTTGTGAGCCGATCAGGCATCCTGGGAGCATCACCTGATGGGCTGGTTGGGCCATCTGCCCTGCTGGAGGTAAAGTGCCCTTACAGCCAGCGAAACAACGCCATCACATTGGCTGTCACAGAGGTCCCATCGTTTTGCCTGTGTGTGGAGGGGCAGGGGTATGCCCTCTAAAAGACCCACCCATACTGGCACCAGGTCCAGGGTCAGCTTTACCTAGCTGGTCGGGATGTATGCTATTTTGTGCTGTGGACCACGAAGGAGGCAGTCATCATCCCCATCGCCAAAGACCCTGCGTGGGGACAAAACCTCCTCGTACTCGAGGACTTCTACCAGCAGCACGTTCTCCCAGTGTTGGTCAGTAGAGAGGACTGAATCTGTAAATAATATGTAAATACTCAATCAGTTCTTTTGTTCATGTTCCAAACATTTTGGGAGACCGTGGATCAGCGTTCCCGTCGCATCTCCTGTCAGTACCTGTAATCAGGGAAGCCAATGATCCAGATCCAGATTGTACTACTTCTTGTAAGCTAAAATATGTTGTATTATGTTAACAGGATACTATTTACCATTACATTACCGTAAGTTAGTTAAATTTTTGGCTCTCTGTCAGCTCGTCTGCAAAACAAAATGATAAGAAATTATCACCGGTAAGTATTAGCAGTGCTATGGAATTACTGTGTGTGTGTGTGTTTGTGTGTGTCACTGTTTATTTTTTTCTCTTTTGATTTAGGCAGATCAATAAAGACATGGTCCATGATCCACACTGACTTTTGACATGAGAGATAACCAAAGGAGATTCAGCCAGACTCATTTTTTTTGTCACAAATTTTCAAAATAAAGAACTCATTTATTAAAAGGTGAGATAGAGGGAGAAAAGAGAAGGGAATATCAGCAGAGGGAGAAAAGAGAAGGGAATGTCAACAGAGGGGAAAAGAAAAGTGAATGTCAACAATTAGGTGGCAGCATGGGTGCTGCCTACCTCTTTGATGAGCGGCTGTTGCAAATTTACTAATGCGCAGCACAACTGGACTAGCACATTGGCCAAGCTCCTTTGCTGGTAGGGGATCATTTGAAGAATTTTAAAGTCCTTCAACCGTCCATTGGCCCTCTCCACATGGATGCGGTTTCTTGCGATTTCCCTTGTAGCCCTGACCTCACTCTCTGAGAACTTTCCATTATTCAAAAATGGTGGAATGTTAACACTGACACCTTCTGGAACAATGTCGGAAATCAGGAACCCCTTGTCAGCCAGGACCATATCTCCTGGTACAAGCTGTTCCAGCAAGCCAGAGTCCTTTGTAATGGCCTTGTGTGACTCCATTGGGGGCGACACCAATCAATACCTTGAAGGAGTACATTCCACGGTATGCAGAGTACACCATTTTTGCCACATCCATGTCCTTAGGAGCTGCCACTTTAATGTCGGTGCAGTCAATAATTATCCAGCAGTTTCTGGCAGAGGGCAGGAATGACTCGGGCATGCTATTTTGTTTTTTTTGCCGACTGGGCACATCCGCCATCATTTTCTTGTATAACAATGTGTGTAATACATGAATGTGTGTTCTTACAACATTTGACACAGTTGCAGTACTGCAAGAAAAAAGTTTGGCTAGGTGCAGATGGGGATAATTTTGACGCACCTTCATCAGGGCCATATAAACCTGGTTCTCCAAAGTCATCCCCTCTACCTTCCAGCCAGCTGCATATATGATGGAGCCCTGGAACCGCTGGACCAGCCCCACCACCCTACTGTCTATCTATCTGTCTATCTACAGCAATAGAGCATCACAGTCCCGGCCACAGCCGATGCCAGAAGTAAGAATTAAATACAATTTCTCCATTGACAATTGGGGTATAAGCCATAAAAACGTTACTGCATATTTTTACGACCCTGTGGGTCTTGTTTATTATTTGTGTTTGTTACTTCTGTTGTGTGCTTCCAGGCAGATTGGCGCAGCTGAGGGGTGGTGTGAAACCCTATGACATCAGGGTAGCCCAGCCCTTTAAAAGGGGGCTGACGTCATTGAGATCTCTCGCTTGCTAGCTGTGGGGATCGTTCGTTGCCACCGTCGCTGCCGCACATCGCTGCCACTAGGGCCAGCCTCGGGCCTTGCCCGTGCACCTTGCCGTCATCTCTCTCACTCCCTGGGGTGAGAGACCAGGAGTGAGCGCCTGATAAATGTCTTTTATTCGTGATGTCTTGGATAAGTACTTCATTACCCACAATCCTAAACAATCCCACAGTGATGCCTCTGATTGGTGGAAAGGCCGTTATGGTCATAGTTTGAAACTTTCTCAGCGAAAATTATTCACAAAGATGGATGAGTCTTTTACTGCCTATGGCGAAAATCTTAATGTGATTAAAAACTTTCTTGACGAATATTTGTACTTGTATCAACAAGGATTGTGGTTTATACATCACACAAACTTAGTCAGGGCCAATACACTATCAAATAGACCACTGTAAATGTTAGTTTAAACACTCAAACGAATATTTTCAGGTAGGAATATGGTGGTCCAAGAGCAGATGCACCGGTCCATGCATCAGCCCGACTGAGCGGTGATGACAGTCAGGTACGAAGCACTGCACCATGTTAACGTTAACCGCTTTCACACACACACAATATAAAATACACGATGATAAATATAAAATTCAATACCAAAACACTATTATTTACACGATTACTCCTCCTCCGAGAGAGCTTAGTTTCCGGAAGTAAATTTCCCATTAATTTCTCCCATTGACGTTTTGGAAAAATCCGTATCTAAAGAGTTTTAGAGCATGTCTTAGGCTAATCAGCTACGGCGTAACTCATAAGCATACATGTTTACACAAAGCTAAAGATGTTTAAAACGCCAATAAAGTAGGCAGGCCTAGGTGACATTTGGATATGAAGCATGCTTTATGAAGCTACGAAGTTATGCCACAAATGTTATTTCCATGCTCAAGAAGAAAAACGGAAATCATGTAGGCTAAATAACATAGGGTAACGTTAGTGACGTTAAGTGTTTTATCATATTCCTCAGCATATTATTTTTATAAGAGACTTAAGATCTTATATCAAATATTAAGACTTTATCAAAGTAATTATCCTCTGACCTCAGGGGGAAATGATTGTCCACCCCTGTCATTTTGTAGCCTTTGAGTAGGTAATGTTCTCACTTTAATCTAAATATAAACTAATTGTTTGTGCAGTCGAAGCCCTAACGTTAACATTAGCCTAAGCCTAACCTAACTTTACAGTGACTGGCCAAATGTTTAGCCTACCTTCCGTAAAATCGAGCATATTCAAGTTCAATAGGCAAATAGCCTCAAAGGTAAAGGTAGCCTTCCTCCTGTTAGTCCTAGCCAGAGGACAGTTGCGCTCCGCCCCACATTGAGCCCAGCCCCGATCTGCAAGCTGCAGCCAGCGGTACTTCAAATGATCTACATTGCAGAAGAATTAAGGATACTGCTTCTTCTGACTTGTTTAAATATCATTGTAATTTATTTGACGCATGCTCACGTTTAAAAGTTCCAAGCATTGCTGTCCCCGATGTCACAGCAGCTCCTTGTGGAAACAGCAAAGAAGAGCGCACATATCCGATGAGATTTCTGACGAGGAGCAGAAGATCTCTGGCCTTACCAGAGCCTTACTGTTTATGAATAAAAAATGATATGGAATAGAAACATCTGGAATCTTTTTCTTTCATCTAACGTTGGCTACAAAGAGTATTCATAGGCTAGAGAAAATGATACATTTTGTTTTATCTGAAATGTTCCAGAAAGATAGGCTTACATATTTTAGGCTGTCCCTGTTTGATCACAGGTTGAAGAAAACGCCTTAGATGGATCTTATAGTATTTTGGGACATAGACCTACTATAGAAGTAGGCTACTATAAGACTACTATAGAAATACTATAGCGGCTCTAGGATATTATCTACTTCAATGCATTCTAGTTATATTTCATGTAGGCTACTTTATTTCATGTTGAGTTTTGCTTCATTTTACCGCATTTTAGGCTATTTTTAGTTTGTTTTGAATTTTGAACAATTTAGCTTAGGCTAGCCGAGGCCTACTCTGATGAGGCCATCCTTAAAAATATTTTCGTTTGCCGTAACCCGACCGACCCTGTCAATTTAGAACCGACCCAAATATTTATTTTTTTCCCCTTTTAGTCCGACCGACTTGCCGGTTGTAAACTTGCGTTAATACCGACCGATTGTTTTTTTTTTACTCTAAACAACCAATACAAATGCAATAAAATAATAGTTCTTTTAGTAGGCCCAAGTATTGTGAATATAAATTACCTACATGCAAACGTGGCTCACTTAAAAAAAAAACCTGTGGCGTCATCTCTACACCATTGGTTTTACGCATGTCACTTCGTTTCATTCACACAAACTGATAACGCTGTTACGAAGTTCTGGAAGAACTGTGGCCAGATCTTTTCTCATCCCTTCTCCCCCTAGTCTAGCGGTGACCGTGTCGGAGTATTGAAATTGGTTGTGGTCTATTCAGCATTTCTCAAAATATGGGTCCGCAACATGGAGACTGCTGGTCCGCGGAGTCGTGGAGTGAAATTAGGCCCGGTGCTTCATCTGATAATTTGCTGCGCAGTTGATCAAGAAACCGCGGATCGACGAAAAAAGAAAACAAACGTTTCTGCTATCGATGTCATTAAACATGGAGCCCTACAATTAAGTGGTGGTATGAGCATTCATTCAATGCGCGTCTGCGCGAGAGAAACTGAAACTAATCGATAACGTTGGTATCAAAGCTCCGCTTCAACCTGTTGGAAGGCTATTTATTTATTTAACGAAACTTAATAGAACGACGTTGTTTTTTGGAACTTCCTTAGAAACAGAGCAGAGACTGTATAATACACTGTATAGCATTGAGTATTGTATAGTCAAATTTCAATATAACGTGGCCAAGAGCTATTGTAGCCTTCTTTCTGGGTACATGAGCCCTATGACCCAAAAGTCTGCCATGACCGGGCCTCAGGTCAAAGACGTTTGAGAAAGGCTGGTCTATATAACCTGCATCAGAATGAGGTTTGCAATGGTGCGCCTGAAGGCACGGGTTGAAGACCCAGTCAGTTACGTCAAGATATGCACATTTGTGTAAATTCATTCCTAGGTAATCACCATGACCAAAATTGAACTTTTTTTTTTACTTTGAATCTTGAAAAAAAAAATATTGACCTACCTACCGACCCATTTTTAAATTTTTTTGGCTGTTACTGCAAACAAAAATATTTTTAAGGATGGCCTGATGTTTTGAACAATATGTTACGGGAAATGCCCATTTAAAAAATCTTAGTTTATTATGAAAAAGACACCATAGATGTTAAAGTATCACATCTAACCCGGTATATTAGCATAGGTGCCATCCAACTTAGTCCCGTCCACAACATTTGAGGTCGGGAAGTTCGGCCAGGCATTGTTCCGTTGTGGAGCAACTATACTCGCCCTAGATCTGGCGGACCAATTAAATCGGGCTTTACGATGATGGACAGGTGAGCAACAGCGCCTCATCTGCTTAGATTAGGCCTATGTTTGCAACAAAAACGCTGTGGCTAGAAGGAGACATGGCTTTTAACCCTCTAGGCGCCACTGTCGAGTTTACTCGACAAGATGCGGTACTGAATAAAACGGCCGATTTAGTCAAATAGGGTGTCATATTTCGTTCGACATCCACTCCACTAGGTGGCAGACATGTCATACGTCATCCCCGAGTCCGAAAAAGGTCATGGTTTAAACAAAAGTTTTGAGCTACAGCGCATTGAATCAGTGCGTGCAATACCGGAGCTAGTGTGCGTGTGAGCCACTTAGTCAGAGCGATATTGTCAACGTTAGCGAGTATTTGCATTAGATTATCGTCTAATGGCATCAAAAAAGTTTACCTGAAATGAAGTGTTGGGTCTTCTATTCGCGGACCCTGATTCTGAAGGGGAATATCTGCCTTCAGGAAATGACGGTGATTCGTTTAGTGAGGCTTCAGATGCGTCCCTGCCTTCAATGATGCAGCTGGACAAAGTGAGAGTTTACTCCATAGTTTAGCTTACACCAAGCACAAACGTTGAATCGTTTGCCCAATGTCACTGGTGGGAATAATGTTTCACGGGTTCGGAGTGTTCATCGGGAAGTTAGCAGAGTGTTAGTGGTGTGGCGAACAAGGCTGGAGGTAGCCTAATAGCGCTAGCTTCTGTCTTTTGCCTCTCCACAATCGCGGCGACAGTAACGTGGTGGAGCCTTTGTCTAATGCGACTGGGTATGTTAGACGAGGTCGAAGTGCTCATAGGAGAGTTAGGGGGAAACGTAGTGGCAGTGTGGGGAGTCGCAATGAGAATGACAGTAGGCCTAGTCCGAGCTGCGCAAATTCTCTCCACTCGACGCGCGCGAGAGGCAGATCTGGCCATGCTGCTCGCATGGTGGAGGTGGTGACACGCTCTCTCCCTCTCCCTCTCCCCCCCACACACACACACACACATTAGGTCATGCATAGTCTATCACAAGATGATGGGAATGCCGGCCCTGTATGGATAGGGATAGGGAGTCATTATCTCTACAACAAAAGGCCTGCTACATAAAAAAAAAAAAAATGTCAGCCATTTATTAGTAATGATTTACACTGTTGATTTGCTATCTATTTCCCTGATCATTTAGGACATACACTATGTGTTCCTTTTTGTGTGTTCATGTCCTTGTGATGTGTGTGTCTTTGTCAGCTAAGAAAAAAAAACATCAACAAAAACAACAAAAAGAAAAAAAATACTATCATTGTCTCTTGTCTTGTCTCGTCATCTCACTCCTGATCTGTGCCTTGCCGTGGCAAATGAGCTTTTGAACTAAACAGGTCTTGTCTACTTGTGTTTGTGTGTCATCTGAATAATCTATATGTGCCCCATACATGGAATCAGAGTGCCTACTGTATGTAGTAAATGGAAAATCTCTACAGCAAAAGGCCAGTCTACTGCTACATGCATTTGGTTTGTTTCGGCCATTTATTAGTAATGATTTACACAGTTTGTTCACTACTTACTATTTACCTGAGCATTCAGTATTGTGCAATATAGCATACAGAAGGTGAGGGACATTTTGGGGGGAAAGAAGTGGTGCATTTTATCATTCAAACATGCGACTTTTCATGAAAATTCTATAATCCAAGATGGCCGCCACCATATGACGTCATAATATGCAAATTAGATATAAACATTTAATCTCTACATAAACTTTGGGTCATCCTTAATATTTCTCTAATTTACAGAAAGTCTCTATCTCTTATCACTTTTAAGATATAGCCTTTTGAAATGAAGATGTCAAAATTGATCGTTTCGGAAAAAAACCTCTGGCGCCTAAAGGGTTAAGACCCAATATGTTATTTAATGAGGTTTTATCACTGAAAACGATTATTTCTGAAAACTTTGGCCAAAGTTGAGATGTGGGAAAACTCATGGTTTCACTTTCATCAAGAGAAAACAGCGTGTTGCAATGTGACATGTTGTTCCCTCGTTCTTTTGAAATCTCTGATTGACCACCTGTTTATATCTGTGTTAAACGGAATTATTTTTAAAACGGAGGGGAAATATACGTTTTTCCTAATAGCCTACCCTGCTATGTATCTCTTAGATTTTGCTAACGGGTGTTGTAGGAGATATTGACAGCAAAAGACCAGAAAACATTATTAAGGTATTTGTGGAGAAGAAGGATGGTTCGTGTGTTCTTCCTACATCTCACGGTAAGCTATATCGTTGCTCTGATTGGTTAGGTCTATCCAATTGAGTGCAGAGGCAGAGGCCCCCTGTATCGGTTTAAAGACGCCCCATAATTATGTCCCAATGGAGCAGTATCAGACTAATATTCTGACTAGAATTTGAGTATGACAACGTCAGACTAGAGAAAAGCAAACAGGCCTTTTACTTGAGTAATTCACTAACAAAGTACTTTTTTTTTACTTTTACTTGAATAGATTTCTCAGTTGGGAATATTTACTTTTAATCAAGTAATTTTTGAAGGGAGTAATTGTACTTTTACTTGAGTATAGATTTTCAGTACTCTACCCACCCTGGCCCATATTACGACCCACCCTAAACACCAGGCTAGGACATTTTATGCTTGCTAAATTAGGGGTTTCTGCTGTTGACTCGCCCACAGTCCTTGGTGGCCCTGTCAGCTGCTTTGTAAAATGTTGCATTAAGATCACAAAAAGTCTAAATGAAATAAATGTAAGCAACTGAGCTTTCATTCCAAAACACTCACTAGACTACGTGCAGTGCCAAGTTTGACGTTGTTTGGATTAGTAGGCCTAATGCATGTATCGTTATCATATCAGTAAAATATCGTTAATATATCAGTAAAAGCACTGGCTTTCTTTGCTTTTCTACCCCTCTTACAGTAGGCCCTGTTTAGACGACAATGAAAACGATGCAACCGGTGATGTTTTTCTGCGTTTTTAAAAACTCCGGGCGGATCGTTTTTTTGGGAAAACTCCATTTGTTCATTTGCATCTAAACAGGTACAAACGGAGATTTATGTAATGAGGCGGAGATTTTTAGTCAGTTCAAAAGAGTAAGAGGAAGTGATTCGTTGCTGTTGTTGATATTTTCAGGATTTTGATTGGCTTGAGCTTCTCGTTACACTGCCACATACAGGTTTGGCATGCTCTTGAAGGCATATACCCGGGTTAGTGTAAAGGAAAACTTTTCTGAAAACTGACAGGTGTGCACGATGTTATTTTTGAAAACGGAGAGGGTGAAAGAGCTGTTTTTATGTCACATCGTTAATAATTTCATATGATGATGCATCATTCCACAAAATGGCTTCTCTATCATAAAGTTATTCAATAGGCTTAACAATAAATATATAGCCTTAACTCAAAATTGCTGATATCATTTTGATCTGTAAAAAATGTCACATGCAGCCATGTCTAAATTCTGCTTACTGCACCTTTATTAAAGGATTGTTTAGCTGGAATGATGATTTTCCATATCCTCTTATTTTTAAAGGATGCCTACCTACAGGCATGCAATTGGGATATGGGTTTTCTACAGGAATAGCATGTTGTGGTTGTGGTTAAATGCCGAAGCGGATCATATATGTTTAGTCAGATTTTTATTTTTTTTGGCTTGGGCAATTTTTTCGTCAAGGATTCCCGGGACACTGAAAGACCGGGGTGCACGAAACTTGGTGGGCATGTAGCCCCACAAGGATAGCATGGAACCATTGTTTTTTGTTTTGATCTGTAGCCCCCCCGCTGGACTGGACCCCCGAAAGGAGGGTAGGGCTGACAGTTTTCTGTGAATATCTTATATGAATCATATATCTTATGTGAATATCTGTTGATCTTAAGGGGCCATGTCAACCCATTCCATAACCACTCATTTTATGTATAGCACCACCTAGTTAAAAATGAAAAAGTAAAAATGAGGTGTTGTAATCGCAGGTATCTGTGACCTGACATCGGTCAAAACTGCACGAAATTGGAAGTTTAGGATCATTATGACACCCTCTGAATGCATGCCAAGTTTTGTGGAATTCCGTTCATGGGGGGCCATACAATAAATTAATTGTTACTGTACACCAACTGGTAGGTGGCCGGACACAGTTTTCGGTGAATATCTCGAGAACCGTAGGGCCTAGGACGACCACCTTTTTTTGTATGTTGGTCTTAAGCAGTGTTGTGTGTAACACGTTACAGTAACGTAACTACTTTTTCAGGTAAAAAGTAGTGTAACGCGCTACTACTGAAAATTTGGTAACGTAACGTAGTTCCTTTTTCAAATCGGCACACCATTACTTTTCCCAGGGACAGATTTGACAGCGACGCCGCGTGCTTGTGCAATAGACACGAGCTCCACACGGCAGCCTACATGACAGAGGCTGGTAGCATGAAGTGCAATCATAGCTCCACACGGTACGTGACAGAGGTTGGTGGCAATGAGCAATCATAGCAAGCGAGACGCAGCCAACGCTTGCTATGATTGAGGGATCATGGAGGTATTCACATTACTTCAAACTCGTTGAAACTATAAGGGGAGGAATGTGAGGGCTGAGCTACACCAGGCAGGTAACTGAAGCGTTCTGTTCACGTTGCGTCTGCTGCAACAATTAGCTTCCACTATAATCAATGGAAGTAGCTACACCAGACGTTATAGCGGCGCGAACGTTAGAAAAAAATTGACTATTTATCTAAAATGGATTTTACACGTCGCGAACGGAACGCTTCAGTTATGCGCCTGGTGTAGCTTCCCTGTAAGGTATAGCCTACACTGTGCCCTGGTGAGAAACTTTTGTCCACTGCCGTTAACTGGACTGCCAGCCTATAGATACGATTTGCACTTTGGACCAAATTTCGGAGGAGCACCTGTTTAATGAAAGTATAAGTGAGTATAAGGCTATAAAATACGCCCTCACAAATTTTGTGTACACCTATATGCCCTTAAGATGTATCGAGGCCATGTTATTTGATATTGTTTCATAGGGCTTTAGTGGTGGTGTTGAAGCCCATGTTTTCTTGTCATGTGCTCTATTTGTGGCATTTTTTTTTATAATGAAGAGCACAAAAGAAATACCTGTTATGTCCTCCATAGTAGAACTTACGTTAAACGTTAACGCTAAAAGTTACTTTCCATAGAGGGTAACAAAAAAGTAACCCGTTACTTTACTTAAAGAACTAACGAGTAATGAGCAAACACTACTTTTTAAAAGAAACTTCCCCAACACTGGTCTTAAGGGGTCATGTCAACCCATCCCATAACCACTCATTTCATGTATAGCGCCACCTAGTTAAAAATTAAAAAGCAAAAAATTAGGTGTTGTAATCACAATATCTCTGGCTGACATGGTCAAAACTGCACAAAATTGAAAGTGTAGGATCATTATGACACCCTCAGAATGCATGCCAAGTTTTGTGGACTTTCGTTCATGGGGGGCCATACAATAAATTAGTTTATGTGTACATTTAGTGACTGTCCACTAAAAGAGTTTTCTGTGAATATCTTGCGAACCGTAGGACCTAGGATGACCATTTTTTGCATATGTTTGCCTCCAGGGGTCATGTTAACCCATTCCATATGCACACATGTGCATAAACAGATACACACGCACACACATACATTCACAGTAATCATACGTATGACACACACACACACACAGTAGACATATGCACACATGCATGCACATGCACACACATAAACATAAACACGTACACCAGTGGTCACCAACCTTTTTGAGCCCAAGATCCCTGACCTCGGCCCTGAACAAAGGCAAGATCTACCTTGAAGCGTCAAAAGAGAATCAAAGCCAAAATGCTTCTAATTTAAGGCCTTTTAATTAGGCAAATGTATCAGGTCAAAAATATCACATCCTCCACCCCCTTATACAGGCGTCAATGAAATAACAACACTTAAGATAGTCTTTACTTACATGATTTTGGTTTTGGATTTTCTAATTGGAATAAGTGTTTGTGACAACACGTCATGTCATGATAAATTTGATAATGTTTGATCACTGTTTTGGTATGAAGCATCTTTCAGGTAATGAATGTGCACTCTAGAAAGTGAAAGTAACCAGGCCTACGATGCGCTGTAGCTGTCTGTGCAAGTCCGCAATCGATTACGTTTTTCAAATGGAGAACAAATTCACAGTTTCTGATCGCTAAACTTTCGTTTTAATTTCCTGTCAGCTAGCAGTTGATGTAGAAGCACCTAGCATAATTTGACTTCAGCGGTGACAAGTCCTGTTGCGGGAGAGAGAGAGAGCGCACCTGCAAAGTGCTGTTGTGCGCGTGTGTGTGTCTGCATGGGGTTACGTTCGGTTCAAGTCAGAAGTTGGTCCATCCGGTCCCGCATTCACGCCGCTCCATTTTTAGATTACCGGTATCAGACAGTGTGCGGGAATTTCTCACCTTATGATGGCTAGAGTTGCGGGTCTTGAATAAATCATGCGCTATACCCGCAATCCCGCGCTGAAATTTAGGCCCTGTAAACGTTGGCGAACATGCGGGAATTTGGTGACTGCTTTTATTTTTCCTGCTATTCTCAGGATCTACTGGGTAAGTCCTAAAGATCTTCAGGTCGATTGTGATCAACGGGTTGGTGACCACTGACGTACACGCACACAATTCAAGAATTTCAGGCAAGATGGGGGTGGGGTTATATAAAATGTATTTTACATGTGAAATCTATGAACTAATCATGTTTTGGTACTTGTTGTCTAGCAGATACCAGTGAGAATTGAGTGTGCATAATGCAATTCAGTGAGACAGTTAGAATCATATATGTGACCCTGCAAGGCG
Source organism: Alosa sapidissima (assembly GCF_018492685.1). Classification (NCBI taxonomy): domain Eukaryota; kingdom Metazoa; phylum Chordata; class Actinopteri; order Clupeiformes; family Clupeidae; genus Alosa; species Alosa sapidissima. The sequence goes on from NC_055969.1 coordinate 19,439,539, forward strand.
AAACCAGCCGTTTTGGTAAAATGTACAAAATTAAGTTAATGTGCTCACATGAACGGCCATTGACTAAGCTTTCCAACGATATGTATATCGAGGGTATTGCAAAAAATATCGCTAAGATAACCGCATCCAAAGTTGGCATGGTTCTCCTGTCATGATACGCCAGAAGAGGAGAAAAGCAGCTTTTTAAGTAAATTGTCACGTGCGATAGTGTGAGGACACAGCTATTATTAGCCTTACGGTAGTGTGACTTTGAAGCGGATGACTGACTGTGTCTAGTTTTATCAACCGAGTGAGTGTCTTTTTCTGCCCCCTAGTTAATACCAGGGACGGTCATAAGGTGTCACTATAGAATATAATTAATGTATTTCGGGGGAAGAATGTGTCTTTCACATTCATATTCGGTTACATCTGCCAAGAACGATAGAGAGCTTACACATTGAGTAACGAGTAGCCTTATGAGTAGGCTACATTTTAGCTCTACTGTAAAACCTTATTGCGGCGTGGACAAATAGAATGACTGCTAATGTGTTTAATCTTCACCTAAATAAAGTCAGGGTTTAACAGTCAAAACTTATGTTTATCTGTGAAATTTGTCCACAATATGAAAGTGTAGACTGTATACTGTCGAATTATGCAAATACGTGAAATTCGACATTTTAACCCGTACGTTTGTTTATCGTGGATTTTCTCAAAATAGCACTGTGCGCAAGACGACTAGTTTCGCCTTGCAGGGTCACATATGCCTTTCACCTTTTGTTTTTAGCCAGCAGCCAGACCAGCAGATACCCTGACTATGCTGAATTACTTAAGCTAAGCAGGCTTAGTTAGTATAAGAGACCTCCTAGGAAGAGTAGGTTCCTGCTGGAAGTGGTGTTGGTGGCTGGCCAGTAGGTGGCACTCTTCCCTGTGGCCAAAAGCCACCAAACAAATATCAATCCCAATGCCCTATTGCAGTGACAGGGACACTGTACTGCAGGAGATGTTTTCCTTTTCATGAATGGTAAATTGAGGTTGTGACTCACCATGGTTGTTAAAGATCCCATGGCACTTATCGCAAATAGGTGGTTCCCTGATTTGCTTTATTTATGGACACATACATAAAGACACACACACACACACACGCACACACACACATAAAAACACACACACACGAAGACACGTAAACACACACACAGACTACACATGCATACACACGACACGCACAAACATGCACACAAAGACATAAACACACACACATGCACCCACACATACAAACACACCTACATACACAAACGCATGCACACACACACAAAACACATATACAAAAAAACAACCACACACTCTGCACACACTCAATTACAAGCACAAAAAAGGAACAAAGTAGGAAATGAACACAATTTGACAAGCGTGACTTATTTTTGTGGAAAAGATGTGCTGGACTTTGCGGCGGTCATATTTTGTACCGCTCTGCGGTAAATCTAGTTCTTATTCTTTCTATTTTATACACTCTTTAATTTCTTAAATAAATTACTGTATATTATGTATCACCCCCGTCCCTAAGAAGCCACACCCAAGTGAGCTTAATGATTAACATCACATTAACATCACATCATTAACATAATATCGCTCGAACATCACATGTGATGAAGACAATGGAGCGACTGGTCCTGCACATACTCAGACCCCAGGAACACCATGCACTAGACCCGCTACAGTTTGCATACCAGGAGAAAGTGGGCGTGGACGATGCCATCTCTTATCTCCTACACAGGACACATTCTCACCTAGACAAGGGGAAAGTGCTGTGAGAATCATGTTCTTTGATTTCTCAAGTGCTTTTAACACCATCCAACCCCTCAGACTGTGAGACTCTCTTGCAGATGGCTCGCTCTTGCAGATGGGTGTGGACGCTCACCTGGTATCCTGGATCACAGATTACCTGACCGAGCGGCCACAGTTCATGAGACTGAAGAACTGTCTCTCTGACACTGTGATCAGCAGCACCAGAGCTCCACAGGGAACTGTGCTCTCGCCAGTCCCGTTTACCCTTTACACATCTGACTTCTGTAACAACACCGAGTCATGCCACATGCAGAAGTTCTCAGATGATACTGCAATTGTGGGGTGTGTATCAGGGACGAACAAGAGGAGGAGTACAGGAGCCTGGTGGAGGACTTTGTGCAATGGTGCAAACTCAACCACCTTCAACTCAACACATCAAAGACCAAGGAGATGGTGGTGGATTTCCTCAGGTCAAAGCCCGCTCTGCTACCAGTCTCCATTGATGGGATCAATGTGGAGGTGGTAAACACCTACAGTGGGCATCGCTTTCAAATGGCCACTTCAGTCGCGCATTACGAGGCGTGAAACTTTAGTACCACTTTCAGCCACTGTGCGTCGCTCTGCCACTGTACATCGCTCTGCCTGCCGCCCCCTCTGAAAAAGCTCGATTTACCTCGATTTAGGCTACTTGGGTATGGCTTAAGGCTTGACTACACGGTGGTAACGAAAATCGAAATCGAAATTTGCTGTGTACATTATTGTCAGTGTTGGGGTAACGCAACTACGCAAATCAAAACAGTGGTGTGATAATTGAGCCAGTAGAGAAATAACTGTTCAGAATTAATCTGTAGCCTTGGGTAGGCTTCTGCAACGTTTTTAACAGGCTACGCTATAGAGGCTTAGACAACTATGACCCACGTTTTGGTTTCGTAAATTAATTTGCCCTACTTCTTGACTGCAATGTAGTCAATTGACTGCTTGACATGTCATTTTTATTTTTCTGTACAATAAACAAATACATCTGCTTTATGCCGCAGAATTACATTCATATTTGGAACTTATAGTCCAATGCATCGTTACACTACGTTAGTGTTTCCCAAAACCATAGTAGCAACGAACGTTCGCAACCACTATCGTAAAGTTGTGCAGTTACAACTACACCTCTCGACCTGTGGTAGAATGCTAGTAGAAGCATAGTTCCAGGGATCTTCATGTCAAAGACGTCACTGACGCCAGTTATTTGTTTGCAAATGAATAATTATAAATATATTTAGGTTTCTAATTGATATTTACACTTCTAACCACCATATATACATCCATATTTTAAAATGCCCAAGGCAGAAAATACATAAATTAAAAGTCAATTTGCAGCCATGTGCACGTAAGTAAAAGTCACACACCTGCAGATAATAATTAGCCTGGCTAGCGCCACCACTTCTCAATGAGACGTGGTCTGGAAACCAAACGTTAATTTTCTCGTATTTGAAAAAAATGCCTAGATCCGTTTATTGGGTGCCACGGATGTCTATCAAATGCGTCTGTGCATAGCTCATCATCGTCTTGCTTTCCCCCTTGTTCTGTGATTGGTCTCCTATCTCAGGCGAAAATTTGCTCCATGGTCTCCAGGCTGCCTTAGCAGCGTGAATCAAATCGCGCGCAAGGCAGCATGGGAACACCCAGGCTAGATAATAATAAGGTGGTGCGCACTTTTTGACGAGTCAGCTGAGAATATGTAGCCTTTGATTTTCATGGGGGGGGGGGGGGTCCTTGATAGTTTACGCAAACCAAGCCAAGAAGGCTGATTCTGATTTTGATAATATGATCTGCACAAAAGATAAACTTAGGTAAACAACGATGTCAATATTGTTGTCAAAATCTTAACCCAGATTCGAACTCTTGGACAGGACTGGTAACTGCTGTGCAACGGCCGCTGTCATCCGTGGCCTTAACGCAATGCGCCACAGAAGTATGTGCAGGTGCCTGTTCACGTGCTACTAAACGTCATTAACCACCTTAGTTTCCAAACTTCAGTAGTCTGGACTATCATGGTCCAAACTTACAGTACTATGTAAGTACGACAGTTTTGGGAAACAGTCGTAACTTACATGTTGGTTAGTTGAACGATGCATCCTGTTAGTAAAAAGCTAACCTCCGTAGTTGTACGGGAAACACACCCCAGATCAGCTTGTAGGCCATTAGCAATCTGTTTATTTTATTTTATGAAGCCTACACAGTAGATCACATGCCACATTCTCACTTTCAATAGACAGATACAATAGCCATTGGTCAAGTATTGAGTATAAAGCAATTAAGATAGTACTAGAGCCCGACCGATAAAGGATTTTGAAGGCCGATACCGATACAAATATTTGTTGATTTAAAAATCCGATATTCCGATATATCGGCCGATATATATATATATATATATATATTTATTTTTTTCAGAAACGCGCAATAAAACATTAACAGATTTCCCTAACATTAGTTATTTGTAGTTATTTATGAGTATTGACTATAATAATATGATAATGCATTTGAAAAACAAACTTGTTTATTTTTAAATAATATTGTCACAGTGGAACAGAGGAACATCGAAATATAAGTTCTGATAAATAAAATGTATAAAAATAGAAACTTAAGATATGAAACTTAGTCTTTTGAACAAAAACACAATAACAACAACAACCAAATCAAAGTTACCAGTATTAAAAGACTTGGTAAGCTTTATAAATATAACTTTGAACTAAGACTTAATAATTACAAAAAATTATTTTTTGTAAAAAAAAAAAACATTATTACTATCATCATCATTTATATTATCATTAAACAAGATAAAGGTCACTCCTAAATGTTTGAGTGTGCGTGTGTAATAATTAGTCCCTATTGCCTTATAAGCTACCTTACAGTGTCAGCTAGGGCTGCAGCTATCGATTCTTTTTGTAATCGATTAATCTAGCACTTTATCGATCGATTAATCGGATATTTTTTTTTTTTGCATTTTTAAACAACCAAAACAAATAATGCATAACGAAAATGACATGGTTGTAAAATGATCAAGCAATTGGCACAGAGGTATTTATTCTAACTCCAACATCAGGCTACAAAACTAAGCCCATTTATTGCAATTTACCCATTTAGTGTTTATAAGTGCCAACAATTTCAAAATGCTCTCTGTAAAATTGCGGCCTTTTGTGCATGACTTAGCTGGGCGAACAAAGCTGTCCATACTATGTTGTGAAGTGCTGGGAGGGAGAAGAGGGAAAGCAATTTAATATATTAATATGCACAACAAGTTTCATGCTATAATCTAGACCTGACATCAAAGTAAATATCTGTTTTATGTAGATTTCTACACCTGCAGCATTTACCATTAGGCTACTAACAAATAATTTTACAATTGGGCTACTAATAAATAGCCTACCATTAGGCTACTAACAAATAATTTTACTATTAGGCTACTAAAAAATAATTTCTAGGGTGAGCCTATTTGCTATGGTAACCTAGCAACCTGTGTGTGTGTATGTGTGCACGCGTGCGGTGCGTGAGGGAAGATGAGGGTGCATCCATGTGTGTATAAGGGGTTATTTTTTAGGCATACTGTCTTGCAATTGAACGTGAATAAGTCATAGACTGTATATATAGAGTTACTACTTAAAAACATCAAAGCTAAACATTATATCACGACATCGCTACAAATACAGTATGTGATTAAAATCAGCCAACATCAATGTAGGCTATAGGCTACGTAGATGATAGATAGGCTAGATAGATTGATAGATGGCCTACTTTATTGACGCTTGGTGAAACAGCATGGAGTGGATGTTTTCGGTTCAGATGCTTGTTCTTTTCCTTTTTGAGTATGTAATGATCCCAAAACTTTACTTGAAAACTTTAGACATTCTCTGCCATTTATGGACATCTTGACTCCGCCATCGCGCCAGCAAAATTCAGAATGTATCACGATTAACGCGCTAGTGGTGTGCTTCCTGAACAACGCGTATAGTGCGCGTCATAGGAATTTAACGAGGCTTCGAGGCAGGGTTTTTTGCCTTGAGTAATTTTTGTAATCGAGTTATTCGAGTAACTCGATGAATCGTTTCAGCCCTAGTGTCAGCTTGCTTATCCCTTTACCTGCACTTTTAAAATTATTTCCATCAAGCTCCATCAAACCATTTTCAATCATCAGTTGCTGCCTGCCTTCTAAAACCTACTATTTAGTGATCTAAATCAATTATGTAACTCGTTAATGCTGCGGCTGAACGACAGTCTGAAACGCACATTTGGCGTCATTGGATTTCACACACGTGTAAAAGAAAAGCTAACTTTTATGCACAAGCTACGTTTTGCACAAGCTACGTTTGATACTTTTTCTCTATGTCTAAATGTTCACTCCTCGCACGTCTAACTTACATTTTACAATGCAGGGACTGTAACTACAGATATACTAGTTATACATACAGTAATCATTACTTTATTTAGGCAGAATAAGTTTGTTGTGGTTTCCAAGCTCATTAATGTTAACGTTAGCGGTCTTCCACTGATATTCATGGAATTAGCTAGTCTATGATGAGCTATAATTTAGCAATGGATAACGTCATACTGCAAATTGTAAAACATACGCTTTCAAAATAACAGGCTGGGGAGAGATGATACGTCTCACTGCTATAACTGTCACGCTATTAAAGAAATACATCTTCAGTCACATTGTCAAAAGTTAAAAGGACAGACAGTCAACTACACTGTAACAACGTAAAGTAATTACTAGCTAATTCCGCTTCACTCTCGGCTTATTTAACAGCAGCAAAACTTGACATTGTTTTCACGAATTTTGTCATGCTTATTTGAGTTAAGAGAACTGATGGGGATGTTCTTTTAATTGTTATTCAAGCAATGTATGTCTTGTGACCAAATCACCATGAACACACTTAACTGATGATCTAACTCGCGGATAACTTGTTCTGTCTGCCCGACTCTGGCTGGACTGGATCAGCAGGTTGCAGGATGTGTGGCGCGTTATACACGAGTGTTGCCAGCAGGGACGGTGTAGAGTGCCCTCTGGTGGACAAACTATACAACGCCAACACTCATGACATGGTTGAAGGGTGTTTCGTCCGTTTTTATTTTATTTTTAAAATATTAATTTATCGGCCATTATAAATGCCGATACCGATAGTTTGGAAAATGCCTAATATCGGCCCGCCGATAAATCGGTCGGGCTCTAGATAGCACCCTATACAAAAACTACTTCACACGGGTTGCCGGTTCGAGCCCCGACCAGTGGGCTGCGGCTGAAGTGCCCTTGAGCAAGTCACCTAACCCCTCACTGCTCCCCGAGCGCCGCCATTGTAGCAGGCAGCTCACTGCGCCGGGATTAGTGTGTGCTTCACTTCACTGTGTGCTGTTTGTGTTTCACTAATTCACTGATTGGGTTAAATGCAGAGACCAAATTTCCCTCACGGGATCAAAAAAGTATATATACTTACTTAAACGGGATTCACTCGCCGTTAACCAAATATTTCTTTATTAGGGCAGGGCAGGCATATTTCTGGCTATTAAATTATTTCTAAACCAGTCTGCTAAAGTCTGTAGTGAAGTCTGTGTAGGATTTTCCAGCTCCATTTCTTTTTACGAGACACCCTGCTCACTTGAGACCTCTGCCGGTCGTTGCAGCGTCACTGGAAAAATACAAATTAAAGTTGCGTGATGCCGTGTGATCCCGCGCGCGGACCGCGAGGGAAGCTGGCCAAGTCGAAGCACTGCCCACTGTACAAGTAACTGGACAATAAACTGGACTGGTCAGCCAATACTGAAGCACTCTACAAGAAAGGGCAGAGCAGGCTGTACTTCCTGAGGGTGCTGCAGTCCTTCAATGTCTGCAGTAAGCTCCTCAGGATGTTTTACCAGTCTGTTGTTGCCAGAGTCCACTTCAATGCTGTGGTATGCTGGGGAGGAAGCACAAAGAAGAAGGATGCTGGGCGACTAGATAGGCTGGTAAGGAAAGCTGGCTCTGTCATGGGAGCCGAACTGGAGTGCATCACTTCAATATCACTCCCTCCCTCCTAGACTGTGGCAGTACTTGATGCTTAATACCTTATACTCAATACTTGACCAATGGCTGTAACCCTTTTACCTCAACCTATTCTAGCACTGACATAGTTTTGTTATATTATCTTGTCTACATTATACATTATTCTCTTATTATACGGCTCTTCACAATGCTAGTAGAACGCTCCATTGACTTGAATGGGATTTCCCAACGTTCTACGGTAAAATAAATTCATGTAATTACCGCTGCAAACATATAATTACCGCTGTCAATAGCAACGGGTTTTGTGCTGCTGATCATATCACTCCGCAAGTAGTCCGGTCACTTCTTGCATTGGAACTTCATTCAAAGCAGACGGTTGATCAGCTGTGTTCTAAAGAATGTTTGATTCAAGTTCAGCGTGTGTTGTGAACTATTTGTTTCTCAGCAAAAGCCACAACGAAACAGTAACAAATAAGTGTAAAGAGACATAGGCTATCGTGGAGTTTATTTTTTCGTTTCGGCAAGTAGCCGAATAATACGCGGGATAATGTATAGAACGGCGGTCATTATGGGAAAATAAGTCCCTTCAGGGCGAACCAGACCCCGACGCGCCATCGGAGGGACTTATTTTCCCAATAATGACCGGCGTTCTATACATTATCCCTTACATGTCCATATTACTATCCCCACCCTTTCAACTGTATATATTGCATCTTGCTTGTGTCTGTTGAGGGGTCCACGACCATGGCACCCTTGACAGGGACAACAAGGAAGCGATCATCCTTAAGAACACTTAAGCAACATTTCCGGAAAGGTACTGGCTTGATGAAATTCATTCTGGACTCTCTATCCGGCCACATAAAGACCTCGGGATACTTCGGTTTGGCTTTAGGGACCCTCTACTCACTACCACGTAAGTGCAATGTTGTTTGGAACTGTAGAAGAGGTATAAAAATAGCGTTTTGTAGCGGCGAAATAATATGCCCTTCTCACTTCCACGCTAACGAGCTTTGACTAAAAACGGTAACATCGAACTTTCTCAAAACACATCCGAATGACATGATTTGGATGTCAACTCAACGTATGTACTCCCAATCATCCGCAAATCGATCTACAGTGCATTTTACTCCGGATAATTCCTTTAAATAATATGCATTTTCCATATGGGGTCTTAAAAGCCATGTATCCTTCTAGCCACAGCATTTTTGTTTCAAACATAAGCCTAATCTAAGCGTGCTCAGATGACGTGATAGACCAGGCGCTGTTGCTCACCTGTCCATCATCGTAAAGCCCGATTTGATTGGTCCGCCCGATCTAGGGCAAGCATACTTGCTCAACAATGGAGCAATGCCAGACCAAACTTCCCGACCTCAAATGTTGTGGGCGGGACTAAGTTCGGAATGGCACCCAGGCTAGGGTGGAGTAGAAGATGGAGACAAATTGACAAGCCTGACAAGTGGGAGAGGATGAATAGGACTGAACAGCGGTCATATTTTGTACCGCTATGTGGTACATCTAGTTTTTTTTAACTAAGTACTTTTTTACTTTTACTTGAGTAGATTTTTTAGATGGTAATATTTATACTTTTACTGAAGTTATTTTTGAAGGAAGTAATTGTATTTGTCCTTGAGTATAGATTTTCAGTACTCACCCCTGCTCACACACAAATCAGTGTTCCTCATGGCTATGTGCTCCACTAAACGAGTAAATGAACTCTCTGTAAGTATTGAGTCATGAGGTGGAAACCACAGCACGCTGGAGTTTCATTATGGCCGAATCCATACTTTCTGCCCAAAGTGGTGAATGCTCAGTCAATTAACTCTGCTATTGAGTTGCAGGCTTTTCGCCCCAGAGCCCTCATGTCAGTCAGAGGTGAATCTTGGGGCCCTCTGCCCAGTAAGGGCGTTGAGGGAGCAAAGCTCACTCACAGCTGTTTTGTGCTATGGGGATAAGCAATCAGGCCTCCCGGTGTCTAAGCAAAGAGTGTCTCACTGATTGGTGGACACCATCTCCCAGGCATACTCAGACCAGGGGTTTCCAATCACAGAGGGCCTGGTGGCTCATTCTACATGCAGCAAGGCCACATCATGGGCTGCGTTAAGTAATTTCAACGTCATTGTGTTATACAGGCGGCATGGAAAGTAGGCATTCAGATGTACTTAGTATTGCAATCACTTTGATTATGTTGTGCCACAGTATTAAGAAGCATTCATTGAAGTTGGAAACGTCTGCTATGGAACCACTGATACTTTGTGAATGCTCTAGCCTACATTCATGGTGGGAACAAAGCATGGTTCATCTCAAAGCATAACATAAGATACCACTCGGCTCCAAATTCAACTGGTCTCTAAGTATACATTAGGGCTGAACGATTTATTGCATTTGCGATATTATCGCGATATGATGAAACGCGATTTTCAAACCGCAAAGACTGCGATTCGTAATATGTGACGTCAACAAAACGCATTTATACTTGCGCTTGCCGGTGCGCCACCGACTCTTCACACCGACCACTGAAGAAGCAAAAAATGTAAACAAGAGGACCAGATAACAGTGTCAAGAAAGGTCTGATCAGTAGAGCTACTTTGGTTAAAAATAAACCTCTTCATTACCTTTTGCTCGAACCTGCCATGTCCCTGGTTCTAGTTCATAATTCCCCTGTGCTGCTACTCTGGCTGGTAACTTTGTTCACTTGTACAGCTGACGATTAAAACTCCACGACTGTTTAGGCTGTACTCACCTGTGCACTGGGGACTTTTTTTTACTGGAGTACAGTGACAGTGGGGGCATTTGCGGCACAAACATTTCATCTCACAGGTAATGAATTAATGCATAATGTTATCCGCAAGTAGTTGACACAGCTAACCACCAAAAACCCAGCTGTTCTAACATTAGCTTACCAGCTAAGGCTCTAGGCTACATACATGCTGCTAACTGCTGCCAACTTTGCCTGTTTAAAGAGTTTTGTCTCCGCGATTGGCTTTGTTGTAATATGAACAAACTAGTTAAAGGAACCGTATGTAAAAAATGTAATTCAATTAATCATAAAATGGCCCTGATTTGTCACTAGACATTAGGAAATCATGCTAATTTGAAATATTGACAACAGTAGTCCGGCCAGGATATCGTCATTTAAAAAAGTGAAGTTGCAGCCCTCAACTGATGTTGATGTTTACATATGTGTTTTAGCCTGATCCGCCACCCTCCACCTATCTAGTAATCACAAAGTCAGTAGTGTTTCGGCATCTGGGTTGCCAGCTCTGCTCTAACTTTACCACATCTGCGGTGTACACCGCTCTACAGTATTTTGAAAGTGATTGTAGTACCAGTTTTGGCCAAAATCCTATACGGTTCCTTTAATTTGCATGCATGCGTATTGCGCTGCGGTGTTGATGATGCTAACCTTTAGTTAAAGGAGAATTCCGGTGCGATGTTGACCTAAAGTGTGTTGAAACATGATACCGAGTGTGAACGTACAGTATGTCAGATTCCAAAAATAATTCTGTGGAAATGCATGGATTCCAGTTTCTTCCAGTAGCAGCAACTGGAATCCATGCATTTCAACGGAATTATTTTTGGAATCTGATCCCTTATCATACCTGTTCATTCTTACTCGTCGCTCGACTTATCGTGACTAAATTCAAGATGGCTGCAAACGCTAAACTTCGTGAAGATACTGTCTGTATAAATCGTCTTGTAAGTAAACTACCAGTGCTTTTTCAAAGTTCTCAATGTCTCGTTTTAAATGTCAGGGCCCTCGGAAGTCTACCAATGAAGTGTGGAGATACATTGAGCCTCGTAAATGGTGTAAAACAGTGATTTATTTGCATGGCTAGCCCGATGCCGAAGCACCACCATTGAAAAAGCTGTTGGTAGCATCGGCTAACTAGCGCCAGATTTTTGAGTGCAGGGGACAAGCCGAGATGGGCTATGAGACATACGTTCACACTCGGTATCATGTTTCAACACACTTTAGGTCAATATCACACCGGAATTGTCCTTTAACACCAAGCCGAACGGTCATTCAGCCGCATTTATTTGCGCTACAACAATCTACAGTAGTTTGTTCCGATTCACGTGCAAGTATCCTACAGAGGAGAGGAGCGGGTCTGTGTGTGTGTGTGTGTGTGCATGCGTGCGCGCGCGTGTATGGAGAGCATAGGACAAGGAGAAGCCGTGTCAGTGCCACTACATGTAGACCTATTTTTTAACTAACGAAAGAAGATCATATCTACATGAAATAGAAACAAAATAGAATCAGAATCAATAAATATTTACAAGGCTGGAAGTTCAACAAATATAGGTCTACTAATGTGATTAAAATAGTTAAATAAAAAATATTTCATTCATCAATCTTATTCAATGACCTAATGCCCTCATAACATAGGCCTGAGCTCCAGGAAAGAACAGTTTATGTTTAACTTATCTAATTTTGTGTTGGTCATACTATAGAATATATTGCTTGTCTTTGTTAATAAGACAGAAGATAAAGAGCTTAAAAATAATCGCATCGCAATCGCAATATTGGTGAGAAAAATCGCAATTAGATTTTTTTCCAAAATCGTTCACCCCTAGTATACATGTAATCCTCTTTAAGAAACTCATGTGTAAACTTTTAACACTGTTAAGTATAAGTAAGTATAAGTATATATACACTCTTTTGATCCTGTGAGGGAAATTTGGTCTCTGCATTTATCCCAATCCAAGAAATAGTGAAACACACTCAGCACACAGTGAACACACAGTGAGGTGAAGCACACACGCAGTGAGTTGCCTGCTACAGCGGCACTCGGGGAGCAGTGAGGGGTTAGGTGCCTTGCTCAAGGGCACTTCAGCCGTTCCTACTGGTCGGGGTTCGAACCGGCAACCCTCCGATTACAAGTCCGAAGCGCCCCAAGCTGCATGAATATCTCAGTGTTCTTGCAAAGGCTCATGGGAACACAATGAAATGGTGACACAAAGGCATCCCATGTGTTCATTTGCCTTAACTCATTGAATGCCAAGCTGTTTTCGGGAGCTTTGTCCTAGAGTGCCAGCAATCTAGACCATTGTTGATGATTTTTGTACAGCCACAGCATATTCTGTGTTATAGCTATGAACACATACAATGGCTCGTTTAAAAGGTGAGACTTTAAGCTCTCGATGGGTGCAAACCGTGTATTTCTACACGCCTCTGTTCCTGAGAAATCCCAAGCTAAACAGTGGCTAGTTTTCATCAAAATCGCTGTTTTTTTCTAGAAATAGGGATATAACGTCTTTCATGAAATATGAAGTGTTGCCTGTTACTTACTTGTGTAAACTTTCCAGGAAGTGATCAGCGAGACCTGGCGAGACTGCCACCTAGTGATAGACCCACGAAAATGGCCTGGTTTTGACCTGACGTGCATGCGTCACTGATTCGACCCAAAGCGGCAACCGAGTTATGATAAAATGTCCAGATTGTACGTTTTCATGAGTTTTCGATCGTCATGTGTTAGAGTTTTCGATCGACACGTGTTAGAGTGTCTAGTTATATTACGGGCAGCCGTGGCCCACTGGTTAGCACTCTGGACTTGTAACCGGAGGGTTGACGGTTCGAGCCCCGACCAGTGGGCCACGGCTGAAGAGCAAGGCACCTAACCCCTCACTGCTCCCCGAGCGCCGCTGTGGTTGCAGGCAGCTCACTGCGCCGGGATTAGTGTGTGCTTCACCTCACTGTGTGCTGTGTTTCACTAATTCATGGATTGGGTTAAATGCAGAGACCAAATTTCCCTCACGGGATCAAAAGAGTATATATACTTATACTTATACTATACGTTTTTGGCACTCAACGCATGGGAAGGAAAAACGTAATATTACGTTTTTGGCACTCAATGAGTTAATGGTTCAGTACTTAGGTGCTTCACATTGATCTGACATGATTCTGTTGGATGAATTCATTGCTGTGTCAGTTCAACGTAATAACATTGTGTTTGAAAGAAAAACATGAGTTTGTTTAATTTAATGTTTTGTGGTTTAGTAAATGTGACAAACCCTCTTCTTTTTTCTCCTAGTATATACACTTACCTTACTTGATTCAATTAGAAAAAGTGGTTTACTCAATCGAAATGACTATTTGAACACAATAAAGATATGTTTTATTCAGAACTAGACTGTTTCATGTAATGGTAACGTAATATGGTTTGATAAGTGGGACAGCCCTGAGTTTTACTTTTTTACAGTGAATTAAAATGCGCTCTGTGCTCCAACAAAATTCCATCCGCTCCACTCCTCGTTCGTTCATGCTCTGCTCGCCCACTAGCTCTGGTTCAGGCATCTATGGAGCTTAGAAGAAATCTGTCACCAAACACCAGTAATAAATCTGTGGTGCTCTTCACTTTTGGAATATTGCCCTAAAAGTTACTATTTAAATCACTGCCAAAACATGGGTATATATAGAATGCAGCACATTAACATTTGATGGATATATTAATTACATGCAATTTATTTCAGGGAGGCTACAAATCAATGGGAAATAAAATTTAGTAAACTGATTTGAAGTAACTATCAAAAACTCCTACAAAGCTGCCAGACACATCTAAATACAAACAAGAAAGCCCTTGAAGCAAAAATGCATAGTCAAACAGACGTATGGGGCAGACATTGCTTTATAATTGTGATATATGATAACAATTGTATTTGCAGAATATTGGCATCAAAATATATGCCAACTAAACTATTCTGTTCATGAAACAGTCATGGGCAACATTGCTCAATTAATTTTGTATTCCATTTTTTCTGCTCAGTTAAAAATAACCACAGCTTTTTATCATAATGAGCATCTCCAGGTATCAAATGTTCCCAAACACATCAATCAAAACACATCTTGCCTTATTAGAGCTCTGCTTAGTTGACAGAAAATGGTCAATAAAAGGACCTGCTGGGAGTATGGGAGGGCTGCAAAAGGGGGGGGTTCCAGTGCACAGTAAGTCTTTCACAGACACAGAAAGGAGGTGGCTCCTATTAGAGAATGTCATCTCTAAAGCAACTAATACACTTACGATTACTGCATTTCTTTTATTAATATACTTAAATATTTGTCTTTGTATGTTTTTTTAATCATTTTTAGAACAACTGTGGAAATTTCATCTTCTTTTGGGAGGAAAAGGTAAGGTACATCTGATTTACAGTACATCTGAATTATACAGCTAAACGATTCAAACAAGCTACTTGCATTCTGGGAAAGTAAATCTTTCGGGGGGCAGCATTTTAATTGCTATGGCACAGGTGTAGCTCCTTTCATGGTCTTTATTCACTATTAAACTATTTAACTATTTAAACTAATCAACTATTGAATTGTTCAGCCATTCCAACTGTCACTTAAATGTTGTAGTTATTCTTCTAACCAAAATTTCTGCGTCCAATTCAGCTTCAACCGTTTAACGTAGAAACTTTGTTCAAACTTTGTAACGTAGGTCTTGAAAAGGACACCTGTGCAATGTATTTTTCGTTTCTGTAAACTTTATACTTTTTGAGATATTAACAAAAAACAAGCTTATTTTTCCCCATATACTTTGCATTGGCACTATGACATCACAATGGGCTAATTAAACTGTATCAACTGCCAGCTGCTCAACTAGGCCCCCCTCTAAGAGATTAATTGTTATATGTTGATAGTCATGTGATCATATCACATGACTGAGCTCTACCTTTTTAAGTGCACCTGTGTCATCAATTGTAATTAAGCCCTGAAGAAGGTCGGAAGCGACCGAAACGCGTTGGCAGGTCCAAAGTAAAATAAAGGATTTTTATTAATATATCAGAGTGCCTCGGATCTCTTCTCTCCTCTTTTGACATGCATTCCTTTTGATCCTGATGAGCACCTGATTCTGGAATTCTACTCCGTCACCCACTGAAGCAGTCACTTTTTCTCTCCTATATTCAATTTATTTGAATAGTATAATGGGGGATGGGATCAATGTTCCCTCTAATTTTTTTGAGCACTGAGCAAATATTTTGTTTTCTGAGCGCACATTTCAGCACTGTGAACAATTCGCAACCACGCGACCTGCCGAAAAAAAGATCACGAGCCTGCGTTAGCCATAGGGAATTCAAAGAGATAACAGCAAATGCATCAATATGTCTAAAAAGGTTGATATTTATTCAGTATCCTGAATAAATATCAAGTTGGACTTGTGGAACATTTTAATGATGGTGTTTTACCAGTCAGTTTAGTTGAACTTAAAGGATCTTTGGTTGAACTTCAATAAGGTTTAGAGAGGTTAACTGGTTCACTGGTAATAATGATTATATATATATATAAAATAAAAGTATCCAAGGTGTTAAGTAATTTCTCAGCAGGTATAAGTGGAACTTCATTGAAAGAAAAATTCCAATGCAGTGCTTAACAGTAATAGGCCTATTAAATTGACATGGTGTCATTTTTCCAAAAGAGGATTACATGTATACAATTGTATAACTGGAGTGGTTTGCAACAAATACAAAACATGATGTAATTTGAATTTCATTGAGGGAGATAGGCCTATCTGGCTATGTGGCTTGTATCAGCGATTTCAGGCACAAAAAAGGCCTAAACATAAATGATCACATTCATCTGATCTTTCCTAACGATCCGCTAGCTGCCTGCCTCATAAGCAGGCCGTCAAAAAAACGCGTCTCTGTAGGCAGTCTAGTCTCCGAGATCTGTACACAAAAACAATTGCTACCAACAAGTGTTGGCAACCACTCAAAGGCAAAATAAAGTGTTCCAACCAATAACCGACGAGATGCGCGTTTAGGAGAGTTTCAATTGCACGGTAGGGAGTAGCGAGCTAGCTCTGTTTTGTTTGAACATCAACAGAAGTGAAGTTCAGCGTAATCGCTGATACAACCTTTAAGCACCATCTGAAGTAAACATTACCATTTTGTTCATGTTTAGCGCATGGTCTGCGTAGAACTTGGTAATGGCATCAAGGATGTTTTCTGCAGGGCATCCTGAAAGCTGAATGATTCCAGCAAAAACTGTCTTAACTGAAATCAGTTTATTTCCGAAGCTGAATGATTCCAGCAAAAACTGTCTTAACTGAAATCAGTTTATTTCCGAAACGTAATGTAACGCACAAGCATTGTGCCATATGATCGTGTATACTGAACTGGTAACATGGACATGTTGGTGTTAATTGCTAGCATCACATTGTCGTTTAATAATTTTATTTGTTTAGGGCCGGATCGTGCTCTCAGAATTCGTCTCTCTCGGGATTCATTCGTTTCGGGGAGAATTTGATCGATAGAGTTCCCATGTCTAAGTCTTAATGTTTTCAATGCGTCTACATGGACTTTCTGTGTCAGATAATCAAGCTTAGGTAATCAAGCTTCCACTCAGACCAAGTTTTCCCACGAGCGAACTCTCCTTTCGCTTTTGCCTCCGAGCAGAATTTGCAGATCACGCCACTCCTTTCATAAATATGTCTGAAAGTTTTTTCCTACCTGGACCATCTTTTGTGTGAATTTGGAGTATTTCATCTAGCCACTCATGTTTAAACGTTACGCAGACCTTTTTCTGGGGCATCTGCTCTGCCTTTTCGCCATGGTAGCCTACTGCATAACTGCTGGAGCAGGGCCTGCCTATGCCTAATCTGAGTAGCCTACCCAGAAGTTCGCATCATAGGGCCTGCCTGGAGTAGCCTAACATTCTAACGTACATCCGGCTTCGTTGTCAGTACATGTCAGTATTTTTAAATGTTTATTATCTAGCCTACATCGCCTTTGATGCTCAGAATTTTAACCCCTGGAAAAAAAAATCGTTTGTGCGGTCTGAAAAATCTATTGCGCGGCCACTTCGACTAGCCTGCGCGGCCGCGCGCGCGCGCGCAGTTTACAGGGAATATTGGATGGGATTACATTTCAGGACAATAATGCAATAATTGCAATAATGCAATAAATTGGTTCCATTATTATTTAGATATCAAAGGACTGTTTTTTTTTTACTTTTTAATGAATTGCAATTGCAGGACCCTATGTACATTGATAAGCTTCATATATTGAAGTCTGACAAACAACTGTGGTTTTGTCCACTAATGACTGTCAACCACTTTATTAACAGTACCGTGTCTGTACATGTCTGATTGTGCAAAACATTTAATGTTGACACAGTTTGCTCTTCATGTTTATGATTAATGCAGTAACCAGCAACCATGGGGGACGGTGATATGGCCACGTATGGCAAAGCTGCCATCTACCTTCGTAAGCCCGAGAGGGAGAGACTTGAGGCCCAAACCAGGCCTTTTGATGCAAAGACTGCTTGCTTTGTGACTGATAAAGAGGAGTTGTACGTCAAGGGTACAATTAAAAAGAAGGATGGCGGCAAAGTCGTTGTTGAAACGCTTGAAACTAAGGAGGTACTTTAGCAAGGCTGTTGAAATTGTTCTGGTGTGAAAATGTCATTTTCACAGAAAGTTTCTTGAATACATCTCTTTGTTAAAGCTGTTTTCTACATTGGTTTCAGGAAAAGACAGTGAAGGAAGATGAAGTCTTCCCCTTGAATCCTCCCAAATATGACAAAATTGAGGACATGGCCATGATGACCCACCTCAATGAAGCGTCTGTCCTGTATAACCTCAAAGAGCGTTATGCAGCATGGATGATCTACGTAAGCCTTACACTTTTAAATAAATTAAGAAAATAAAATGAATTTGAAAAGCTGAAAAAACTATCTTCTTCATTTCTTTATTCTAGACCTACTCTGGCCTTTTCTGTGTCACTGTGAACCCCTACAAGTGGCTCCCAGTATACGACCAAGAAGTGGTGAATGCCTACAGAGGCAAGAAGCGTGTGGAGGCCCCTCCCCACATCTTCTCTGTCTCTGACAACGCATTTCAGTTCATGCTCCAAGGTATGCTTTCAGTTTTAAATCCATCACTGAATAATACATTATATATTTGATTCATTTATGTAAAATGAACCATTCATGTCAATCTCTATTTTTCCCCACAGACAGAGAGAATCAGTCTGTCCTGATCACGTAAGTGTCCATGCATCGCTTAAAACTTTTTACATTATTAAAAGGCTAAACCTTTACATCGTCCTCTGTATACTCTGGTACACTTTGTAATTATGATATAAAAAATTGCAATATCTTCTGTTTAATACAGCGGAGAATCTGGTGCTGGCAAGACTGTAAACACCAAGCGTGTCATCCAGTACTTTGCAACAATTGCAGTGGCTGGTGGGAAGAAGTCAGATGCATCAGCCGGCAGCAGTGGAAAAATTAAGGTATAGGACCCCTTGCATATTTATAGGCTAATTATCACATAGCAACACAGACATTAACTTCAATGACAATATATGTATTGACTTGCAGGGCTCTCTTGAAGACCAGATTATTGCCGCCAACCCACTGCTGGAGTCTTATGGTAATGCCAAGACAGTGAGGAATGACAACTCTTCACGTTTTGTAAGTTTAGTTTATCATCTAATCTCTTACATGTTTTTTGTTGTTTTGTTTTTAGATAGAATCAACTTTTTAGGGTTTTTGTTTTAACTCAAACTTATCATGCACTTTGTTTTATATCAATATCTCTTTTTCAAAACATCCTCCAATGTCTACTTAAACCTCTACACTATCATCTTCTGCTTTTTTATTAGTAAAGGCAGTATTTATTGTTACTGTTAGGTCTATTACTGAATATTTATTGAATACTTGAGTATTTTCCTCATGTGTAACCTGCTTTGGTTAAAAGCATGAGCTAAATGAATACATGTTATGTCAAAATGTAATCTCAAACAGGGAAAATTCATCAGAATTCACTTTGCCACATCTGGAAAACTGGCTAGTGCTGATATTGAGACTTGTAAGTATAATTGTTCCAAGTAGAAATGTTCTTTTATTGCCTTAAATGTATCAATTGACAATACATCCTTCCCTGCGTAAAAAGACCTGCTGGAGAAGTCTAGAGTGACATTCCAGCTTCCTGATGAGAGAGGCTACCACATCTTCTTCCAGATGATGACCAACCACAAGCCTGAAATTATAGGTATGGTTTTTGGTTTTCAACAAATGTTTAATCAATAAATGTAATTCTGAATTTGTAAATTCATTTTTTAATCCCGACAGAAATGTCCCTCATCACATCCAACCCCTATGACTTCCCAATGTGCAGTCAGGGTCAGATCACTGTGGCGAGCATTGATGACAAAGAGGAGTTGGATGCCACAGATGTAAGTCTTCAAATAATGGGTTTTCCCCTCTTCAGTTTCTTGAAGATAGTTTTAAAATAATCAAATAATTTATCATTCTAGGATGCCATTGACATCCTGGGTTTCAATGCAGAGGAGAAAGTCACCATTTACAAGCTGACTGGTGCTGTGCTTCATCATGGCAACATGAAATTCAAGCAGAAGCAGCGTGAAGAGCAGGCTGAGCCTGATGGCACTGAGAGTAGGTTACAACACTCTACTGAATCAGTCAGTTCTAGCAATAACTACAAGGTACTCTTAGTTATTGAGATAATTTTTATGTTAAATTAAAGTTAAATATGACTGATATCTAAACACGTTTATCAAAAATGACAATAACGGACTGGCACTGGCAGATTCGGTAAGTGAATCTGGGAAGACTGATTATCAAGCAGTAATGTTAACGATGCTACACCATGACCATGCACAAAATTGTCATACCACCATGTTATTTATATCAACTTGTGTGTAATCATGTATATTCATATTCTAAATGTCCCTCTGGATTAAGATTAAGAAAGTATCTATCTTAATTTAAAGACAAACATTTACAAAACAATGGTCACTCAGATACTTTTATGTTTTTGTGAGACATATAGCCTTTAACCTAACACTATCTTGGACAAACGTTTTGATCTAGGGAGAGGAGACTGAGGTGGACAAACATGTTTCATATGTTGTCCCAAATTAGTTTGGAGTGTGGAGTATGAAATTGGTCGCTATACATTTCACCAAAATGCTTCACTGTTGCACATTTTTTTAGCTGCTGACAAAATCTGTTACCTCTTGGGCCTGAACTCCGCTGACATGCTGAAGGCTTTATGCTACCCAAGAGTGAAAGTCGGAAATGAGTATGTCACCAAGGGTCAGACTGTGCCACAGGTATTATTTTAGTCACTAAAAAGTTCACTTAAGATGACAAACTATTTGGCAGTATTAGGACAGAATTACTATTAGTAAAATGACCTGCTTTTATCGTATAAGCATTTTTCCTTTTTAGTCTCAGAGCATAGGATGACCCCTGCTTAAATATTCTGTTTCAGGTCAACAACTCAGTTTCGGCCTTGTCCAAGTCCATCTATGAGAGGATGTTCTTGTGGATGGTCATTCGTATAAACCAGATGTTGGACACTAAACAGCCAAGGCAGTTCTATATCGGTGTGCTGGATATTGCTGGTTTTGAGATTTTTGATGTAAGCATAAGTTAACACCATTTTTCATTCACACCACAATGTAGTATAACTTCAGTAGGGGACATTCATATTACAAACTATTTTTTAATCACAGTACAACAGCATGGAACAGCTATGCATCAACTTCACCAATGAGAAACTGCAACAGTTCTTCAACCACACCATGTTCGTTCTGGAGCAAGAGGAATACAAGAAAGAGGGCATTGTATGGGAGTTCATTGACTTCGGCATGGACTTAGCCGCTTGCATTGAGCTCATTGAGAAGGTCAGTTTTAATCAGTCAAATGAGCCAAATGCTAGATTTGTATTGTTTTATAATATCCACTTTTAAAACTAAGCTCATTTTTCCAACAGCCTATGGGAATCTTTGCCATCCTTGAAGAGGAGTGCATGTTCCCCAAGGCCTCTGACACCACTTTCAAGAACAAGCTGTATGACCAGCATCTTGGCAAAAATCAGGCCTTTGAGAAGCCCAAGCCCAAAAAGGGCAAGGCTGAGGCCCACTTCTCCCTGGTGCACTATGCCGGCACTGTGGACTACAATGTTACTGGGTGGCTAGAGAAGAACAAGGATCCACTGAACGATTCTGTTATACAGCTGTACCAGAAGTCGGGAGTTAAACTCCTGCCTGTCCTGTACCCACCTGTTGTTGAAGGTAACAAAAACTACACAAGTTTACAAGCTAATGTAAAAATACCCATTGATGAATTTATATATATATGTATACCTCAATAATTGAATAATGTTTATGTCAACAGAGTCTGGTGGTGGTGGTAAGAAGAAGAAGAAGGGTGGCTCCATGCAGACTGTGTCATCACAGTTCAGGGTGTGTATATTAAACCAATAACAAACAAATAAATCATCTAAATGAAAGGTGAGGGCATGTTTTGATTGCATTCTTATCTCAACAGGAGAACTTGGGCAAACTGATGACCAACTTGAGGAGCACCCATCCTCACTTTGTGCGTTGTCTGATTCCAAATGAAATTAAGAAACCAGGTAAAGGGCGCTTGGAAGTCAATAAAGATGTGTGCATTACTCATGTATTACATTGAGAATAGAAGATCTAATGACGTGTATTTGACAGGTTATATGCAGAACTTCCTGGTCATCCATCAGCTCAGGTGCAATGGTGTGCTGGAGGGTATCAGAATCTGCAGAAAGGGTTTCCCAAGCAGAATCCTCTATGGTGACTTCAAGCAGAGGTGAACTGAGAAAGCCAATGAAGTATTACACTTATTCAATACTGCATTTATAGAGGAGAAAAGTAATGCTCTATATGGACATTTATTTATTCTGTCCAGATACAAAGTGCTAAATGCCAGTGTCATCCCTGACGGCCAGTTCATTGATAACAAGAAGGCTGCTGAGAAGCTCTTGGGATCCATTGATGTTGATCACACCCAGTACATGTTTGGACACACAAAGGTAGATAGGTTTATCTGTATCTCATGAGTATTATCTGTATCTCATGAGTACAAACTAGAGCACAGATAGATGCTTATATTTTCATTCATCCCTCAGGTGTTCTTCAAAGCTGGTCTGCTGGGTGACCTTGAGGAGATGCGAGATGAGAAACTGGCTAACCTAGTCACAATGACTCAGGCTCTCTGCCGTGCATACCTGATGAGGAGGGAGTTTTCAAAGATGATGGAAAGGAGGTAAATTTGTATATCAAAGGAACTCAGAAGTCTAAAAGACTGCTATAGTATGAGTAGTAGGCCTATTAATTGTAAAGTGTGCCTCGTTATCCCTACATGAAATGTATTTCTCAAAAATATGTCTGAGAAGATCCTATTACACTTTCTACTAGGGATGTAACGATAATATTATTGTCAATTTCACGATATCACAATAACAAAAGTGTCTCGATATCGTCATGGACATGTGACTGTATCAAACCATAGGTTTGGTATCAAACAATAGGTCTTCTGGGCAAAAAAACTGTTTAGTTTCAGCTGCCGTGGTAGCCTAGAAATCTAGACGCACCCTAGCGGCGGCAAATTAATTTGCTCAGCCTGTATGTCTAGTATCGAACCATAGGGATTTCTATTGGCTTAGCACCGTGGATGTTCTCCAATCACAGCGCTCTATTTTGTTAGAGAGTCTTAAGGCGGGCTTAACAGGATAACGACAGTCCTGCGACTGTGAACAACAAGGAAGGTGGCTATGGCGAACGAAGAGCGGTTGTTTGAATCGGCGTTGGCGTCAACTTTGGAGGAGTTGGACTTGTGCTTTTCTTTGAAAGTTGAGCAACACAATGCACTTAAGTCATTACTTTCGAAGAAGGATGTATTTGCCGTTTTGCCGACCGGATACGGATATGGTCGTAGCGCTGGCCTATTGCATGCCTAGGCAGTTTGAAAGACAATTCTCTGCCCGCCCCTTGGATTAAGCGAGGTGAATGGTTCGATGCCAGACTATACATCTCAATGATATAGGATGGCCCCGCCAGGCTACTGCCATGGAGCAGAGTGAAGGGAAAATTAAAAATACAGAGACCATCATCCTATCGTGCCTATTATCCTTTGCGCTCTGCTCGTCGGTTGCCTGTACAGATCTAGGCCTACAGCAAAAATGGTAGATGCCAATGTTGGCAAGAGTTTCAAGTGTCAAGTGTTTCTCATCCTATTTTTTCATCTGCGCCTCCTCCGGTTTATATTTGATTAGACCTGTTATAAGAGTTGAGCTGATGACGGGATCTGTCCATTTTCATTATGGTATGGTTATGGTATTTAACAGACGCTTTTGTCCAAAGCCACCTACAAATAACAACAATACAATAGTTAAATTTAACAGTACAAGACATGTACAGGCTACACACACACACCTTATGCAACTATGCAGTGCCTCCAAACGAGAGTTTGAGATATTTTATATATCAACCGAATGACTAAACTCATTTATGAATGCACCTTTAGGCTACTTTCTGTCTAATGTAGGCTATTGGTGTCTTAGTTCATAGACAAACAGAGTCAGACTGAAACATAGCCAAAAAAAGGTAGAACTGCGAAGGAGATCGGTGATCTGGTAGTAAATGATCATATACGATTTTGATATGGATGCATCCCTTCTTTCTACACAATTCTTGTAATTATACAGTCATTCTACAACCTATATTTAAGGATACATTTCACCACCCTTCTTGTGTAGGGAGTCTGTCTACACCATCCAGTACAATATACGCTCATTTATGAATGTCAAGCACTGGCCATGGATGAAGGTTTACTACAAGATCAAGCCTTTGCTGAAAAGTGCTGAAACTGAGAAGGAGCTGGCCGACATGAAGGAGAACTTTGGGAAACTCAAAGAGCAGTGTGCAAAGGCAACAGCCAGGAAGAAGGAGCTAGAGGAGAAGATGGTGGCTCTGGTGCAAGAGAGGAATGACCTGGCTATGCAAGTGTCATCTGTAAGTGCATAGTGTACCATTTCAATATTCACAATCATACAACTACCCAATCTCAGCATTGCGTTGTCAATACAAAGTATGTATTGTCATGCTTCCATCTTATATTTACAATAGGGAAATGAGGGTCTCAATGATGCTGAGGAGAGGTGTGAGGGTCTTATCAAAAGTAAGATCCAGCTTGAGGCCAAGCTCAAAGAGACAACCGAGAGACTGGAGGATGAAGAGGAAATCAATGCTGAGCTGACTGCTAAGAAAAGGAAACTAGAGGATGAGTGCTCTGAGCTCAAGAAGGACATTGATGATCTGGAGCTGACCCTAGCCAAAGTGGAGAAGGAGAAACATGCCACCGAGAACAAGGTCGGGATTTATAAAGGGCTGATTAATGTAGTCTGTAGTATCTTATTTACACTGTTCACTGATGTAAAACTATGTGCAGGTCAAGAACCTAACTGAAGAGATGGCCTCTCAGGATGAGTCCCTTGCTAAGCTGACAAAGGAGAAGAAAGCCCTCCAAGAGGCCCACCAGCAGACTCTTGATGATCTTCAAGCAGAGGAAGACAAAGTCAACACTCTGACCAAATCAAAGACTAAGCTTGAACAGCAAGTGGATGATGTAAGTACAAAAGAATCAACATTTGACAACTTCTCACACTGAAATTTGACCATTTACCACATACTCACCTCACACTTTAAATTGGCAGCTTGAGGGTTCCCTGGAGCAAGAAAAGAAGCTCCGTATGGACCTTGAGAGAGCCAAGAGAAAGCTTGAGGGTGACCTGAAGCTGGCCCAGGAGAGCATCATGGATCTGGAGAATGACAAGCAGCAATCTGATGAGAAGATAAAGAAGTAAAGGCATTATCTATTACAAAATATCTCTGTTCTATTCCCATGTATGCAGCCAACTTCAAAAATGATTTTTCCTTTCTTCAATCTTTTTTTTAATCAGGAAGGACTTTGAAATAAGTCAACTTCTTAGTAAGATTGAAGATGAACAATCACTTGGTGCTCAGCTGCAGAAAAAGATCAAGGAGCTTCAGGTTCAATTATTCTCCACCAACTCAAACTCTGAGTGTTTTTGCAGTTTTCTGTTGTACTAACATATTTTTATTTTTCAATAGGCCCGCATTGAGGAACTAGAGGAAGAGATTGAGTCTGAGCGTGCAGCTCGTGCCAAAGTTGAGAAGCAGAGAGCTGATCTCTCCAGGGAACTTGAGGAGATCAGTGAGAGGCTTGAGGAGGCTGGTGGTGCCACTGCTGCTCAAATTGAGATGAACAAGAAGCGTGAGGCTGAGTTCCAGAAGCTGCGTCGTGACCTTGAAGAGTCCACCCTTCAGCACGAAGCCACTGCGTCAGCTCTCCGTAAGAAGCAGGCAGACAGTGTGGCTGAGCTGGGAGAGCAGATTGACAACCTCCAACGTGTCAAGCAGAAGCTTGAGAAGGAGAAGAGTGAATACAAGATGGAAATAGATGATCTCGCCAGCAACATGGAGGCTGTTGCTAAAGCTAAGGTTGATGAGATATTTTCCCTCATGTTATCTTTTAAACAAACCAACTTACAATAAATGTTTTTCTACTAATGGGCATTTTCATAAACAGGGAAATCTGGAGAAGATGTGCCGCACCCTTGAGGACCAACTCGGTGAAACCAAGGCTAAGAGTGATGAGGGTGCCCGTCAGGTCAATGACCTCAGTGGTCAGAGAGCAAGACTTCAGACTGAAAATGGTGAGCTTAGCCGCCAGGTTGAGGAGAAAGATGCTCTTGTATCTCAGCTGACCAGAAGCAAGCAGGCCTTCACTCAGCAAGTTGAGGAGCTGAAGAGACTGAATGAAGAGGAAGTCAAGGTACTGTTACTTACAGTATGCATGAAATGAAGAAATTGGACTACATCAATCAAATTTTGGTAAATGCTTTAATAAACACCCTTACTTGTTAACAAACAGGCCAAGAATGCCCTGGCTCATGCTGTTCAGTCTGCTCGCCACGACTGTGACCTTCTAAGGGAGCAGTTTGAGGAGGAGCAGGAAGCAAAGGCTGAGCTTCAACGTGGCATGTCCAAGGCCAACAGCGAAGTTGCTCAGTGGAGGACCAAGTACGAGACTGATGCCATTCAGCGCACTGAGGAGCTTGAGGAGTCCAAGTATGTGCTAAAGATGCAAAAACACAGTTTTGGACATATTTTGTTCACTAAAACAAATGTTTTCTTAAAAAAATCATCATATTTTCTGTCTTAAATCTGATGTTTTTTCCTTCAGAAAAAAGCTTGCCCAGCGTCTCCAGGAGGCTGAGGAGCAAATCGAGGCAACCAATTCAAAATGTGCCTCTCTAGATAAGACCAAGCAGAGACTCCAGGGTGAGGTTGAGGACCTCATGATTGATGTGGAAAGAGCCAATGGTCTAGCTGCCAACCTTGACAAGAAGCAAAGAAACTTTGACAAGGTAATACCTCCAAAACATCATTCAGAAGTGGAATGTAGGTGAATAAGTATAAGACTCACAACAACAACTCTTTCTAAAAGGTCCTGGCAGAATGGAAGCAAAAGTACGAGGAGGGTCAGGCAGAGTTGGAGGGTGCCCAGAAAGAGGCTCGTTCTCTCAGCACTGAGCTGTTCAAGATGAAGAACTCCTATGAGGAGTCTCTTGACCACCTTGAGACCCTGAAGAGGGAGAGCAAGAATTTGCAACGTGAGTCAAAAACAACCCAATACATATCCCACTCAAAAAATATTAAGACTATGTTTGCTGTAATATAACTGCATATTTGCAGAAGAGATTTCGGATCTGACTGAGCAACTTGGTGAAACTGGAAAGAGCATCCATGAGCTTGAGAAGTCCAAAAAGACTGTAGAGACTGAAAAGACTGAGATCCAGACAGCCCTGGAAGAAGCTGAGGTAAAAAAATCAGGAGGGCTTTCCTACACAGTGAGAAACAGTTATTAAGATGCTGTTTATATTTAAAAAATCTTGATTTTCTTGTTTAGGGAACTCTTGAGCATGAGGAGTCCAAGATTCTTCGTGTCCAACTTGAACTCAACCAAATCAAGGGTGAGGTTGACAGGAAGCTTGCGGAGAAGGATGAGGAGATGGAGCAGATCAAGAGGAATGCCCAGAGGATAGCTGACACCATGCAGAGCACTCTGGACTCTGAGGTCAGGAGCAGAAATGATGCCCTGAGAATCAAGAAGAAGATGGAGGGAGACCTCAATGAGATGGAGATTCAGCTAAGCCATGCTAACCGCCAGGCTGCTGAGTCCCAGAAACAACTGAGAAATGTGCAGGGTCAACTCAAGGTCAGTTACACAATAAAGCAGTACAAGGATCCTATCTTACCATAATTACTATTTGTTTAATAGTTCAAGAATGTCCATAAATCAATATTATATGATTTTGTCCAAACTCTCTCTTGGTAGTATGGCATGTCTTTTGTCATTCCATGTTTTTTATTAGGATGCCCAACTGCACCTTGATGATGCTGTCAGAGGACAAGAAGACGGGAAGGAGCAGGTTGCCATGGTGGAGCGCAGGAACGGCCTGATGGTGGCTGAGATTGAGGAGCTCAGAGTTGCTCTGGAGCAGACAGAGAGAGGCCGCAAAGTGGCTGAACAGGAGCTGGTTGATGCTAGTGAGCGTGTTGGCCTCCTGCACTCTCAGGTGGGGATATATTTTTCTCACCCCAAAAAAATATTTTTAATCGTACCTGCAGTTCTTTCAAAATATTTTTCACCATGTAACATATTTTAAATGATTTCTGAATGTTAGAACACAAGTCTGATTAACACCAAGAAGAAGCTTGAGGCTGACTTGGTTCAGATCCAAGGTGAGGTTGATGACATCGTCCAGGAGGCTAGAAATGCTGAGGACAAGGCCAAGAAAGCCATCACTGATGTGAGCAATGTTTTGTTTTGAACTTTAGTACTTTATATTATGAGCTAAATACTGTACATAGCTTGTGTGATCTAAAACACAATTTCCCATTATTCAGGCTGCCATGATGGCAGAGGAGCTGAAGAAGGAGCAGGACACCAGTTCTCATCTGGAGAGGATGAAGAAGAACCTGGAGGTCACTGTGAAGGATCTGCAGCACCGCCTGGATGAGGCTGAGAATCTGGCCATGAAGGGTGGCAAGAAACAACTCCAGAAACTGGAGTCCAGGGTAAGTGATTAAACTTGGGTGGGATATTCAGAATGTAATAAATAAAATGAAGACATTGTGAAATGAAAATCTTGCTTATGTAAAGGTTCGTGAGTTGGAAAGTGAGATTGAGAATGAACAACGACGTGGTGTTGATGCTGTCAAGGGAGTCCGCAAATACGAGAGGAGAGTGAAGGAGCTCACCTACCAGGTACAACGTTTCTTTCACCACTATTGAACAGCATTGATCTCGAGGAGGACAATGATTGACAGATTTTTTTTCTTTTCAGACTGAGGAGGACAAGAAAAACGTCAACAGACTGCAGGACCTTGTTGACAAGCTGCAGATGAAGGTCAAAGCCTACAAGAGACAGGCTGAGGAAGCTGTAAGTTGTTTCTTGTGTTGCCTATATGGTCAAATGTATTGCCTTTCGCATTAATAAAAACGATAATGTCTAATATGAAAACACTAGACTAAAATAATAAAAGATAAACAACTTTTCGGTTCATCCAAACACCATCGTCAGTTGTAATGAATGCAACAGGAAGGATGAACTCCAAAACATTTTGTACCTCTTAGTCCTTTAAGTCCATTGTTTTTAAAGTAAACATTTTAAAAGAACTGCCATCACCTGGACCATAAGTTAATCTTCATTAACACAAAAAATGATTGGCTTGCTTCAAAACAGAAGCATCTGCACTCAAACATACTGTACTTTCTCATTATTAGGAGGAGCAATCCAACTCCCACCTGTCTAAGTTCAGGAAGGTTCAGCATGAGCTGGAGGAGGCTGAGGAGCGTGCTGACATTGCTGAATCCCAGGTCAACAAGATGAGAGCAAAGAGCCGTGATTCTGGAAAGGTAAATCTAATTTGCCATATTTCAATGTATTATAAGCCTTCATATGTTCATAGTCAATTTAATTTCATTCCTCAATTTCTCTTTCTCAGGGCAAGGAGGCTGCAGAGTAAATCCTGTGAAATCTTCTGACCAGTCACTAATTTGGATTAATATCCTGATTACTGTGGCCACTCTGTAACTCCTACATAATAAAAGTCTTTTCAGAATATGAGTTTATTGTTTTTTTTTATTACAATCAGAATTAATTGTGATTAGAATTTGTAACATGTTTTGACTCCCTTATTTGCATTTAAAATCACTTTAAGATTTAAGATTGTTGGCTATAGACTTGTTTGCCAATAATGAACGATGCAGTAACACTTTCTATGAAGGTCACTTTTATGCACAGGTTATGCACAGGTAAAGTGGGTTGGGGACGGGGAAGAACGCAGTTCCGCCACCTCAGATAAATTAATAATAAATATATTCTTTCATACCAATGATATAGCACGATGATATTGTTAAAATAAATAGTGGGTTAATTTTTCTTGTGTACAGAGGTGACCAAGAAGCTAGCAATTCTTGTCCAAAATGTATTGCTACACCACAATACTCAATATGTTGTCCAACGGTCATTTTTCCCTGTTGCACCAACACTGTATTTTAGGGTTCCCCCTCCTGCCAAATCCCACTTTAACCACTGGTTATGCATACATTCATTACACCTTATAATGCGATCATAAGTAATTATAATAATAATTAAAATAGTTCACAAACAAGCATGAGACTCTTTAGCAATCTTCATAATGCATTATGAATTGTTGCTTTAATGCAGGGATGGGCGAACTTTTTGGCTCAAGGTCCATATTGGGTTTTGAAAATTGCCCCCAACACACAACAACAACAACACATTACATTTATATAGCGCTTTTCTCGATACTCAAAGCACATCACATGGCTGGGGGGACCTCACTAGTAACCACCACCAATGTGTAGCACCCACCTGGGTGATTCACGGTAGCCATTATGCGCCAGAACGCTCACCACACACCAGCTTGAGGTGGAGAGTGAGGGAGTGAATGAGCCAATTACAGTGGAGGATGATTAGGGGGGCAGAGTGAATGAGCCAGGTTGGGAATTTAGCCAGGACACCGGGGAACCCCCTACTCTTTGCGATAAGTGCCATGGGATCTTTAATGACTACAGTGAGTCAGGACCTCGGTTTACCGTCTCATCCGAAGGACAGCGTCTCCTACAGTGCAGTGTCCCCGTCACGGCACTGGGATCGATCTTTTTTGGCCAGAGGGAAGAGTGCCACCTACTGGCCACCCACCAACACCACTTCCAGCAGCAATCTAGTTTTCCAAGGAGGTCTCCCATCCAAGTACTAACCAGGCCCACACCTGCTTAGCTTCAGTAATTCAGCTAAGACAAGGTATCCAATGGTCTGGCTGCTGGACACACACACACACACACACACACACACACACACACACACACACACACACACACACACACACACACACACACACACACACACACACACACACACACACACACACACACACACACACACACACACACACACACACACACACACACACACACACACACACACAAATACATTTTTTATAGCCTATCATTTAGTATCAACAGAAATTTTGTTTTAAAATATGAATTGCTCTTTAAAAAATACTGCTAATTTGATGCTGTTTAACAAACGTATAAATTGTGCACTGTCGCTTTAACAACAATTCACATTTAGTTCTCAATGATCTTCTGCCCGCTCAGCTATGGCTAGTGTTGAACCTGGCTGTGCCCCATCACAGTTTATAAATGGTCAGTAGTGGGAACTACTGTTGCTCTCATGATTTCCTTTTAAACTAGATGTACTGCATACATACTCCATCATTTACTCCATCCCCCACTCTTGAAACTTTTGTGTATGCTTGTTTGGCATGCCTGTGTGTGTGTGTGCGGCTGCACAGAAAGTAGCCTACTGGCGCTGCAAAGGTGAATAGATTGTAGAATAGCCAAAAAAGTTGTAGCATTGTTATAAAACCTTTAAAATCTCTAAACAATCACAAGTAGGGCAGTTCATCACAGTTCATCCATTGCAACTGGATTGATGAAAGGTCACTTACACCTGTAGGCTACATTGTATTTGAGGAAAGCAGAAGGTATCAGCATAATGTTTATTATTTTTTATTATTTATTTATTTATTTATTAATAAACAAAAACATCTCTGTCAGTTCCATGCAGTTTTCAACAGCTATCAAAAAGAAAGGTCATTTTTGGATGGATGGATTTTTTGTGAATGTTTCTTCTTCTACATAAGATTTTAGTCATCTTTAGTTCATGTGATACTTTATTGTGAATGCACAAATTAAGTACCAGTAGTCTGAATGAAATGCAGTTTTACATCTAACCAGTGGTGCAAATAACTGACATGTCCCAATGGGCCTTCATGAAATGCGTCGCTAGACTGTTCATACACATTTTAACGGGCCAAGTTGAAGAGCTGTTGTCCGTTATTGTTCGTGCAAATATAGGCTGATTTATGTTCTCGGTGTCCCGGGTATCGTTGACCAAAAATTCAGGAAGTAGATGTGTACATTTAGTGACTGTACACTCATTGGCCTGTAGATAGTGGTGCACACATATACACACGCACAGAGAGTCCAGAATGAATTTCATCAAGCCAGTACCTTTCCGGAAATGTTGCCATCTTTTCTGCCATCTTTAGGGGAAAGTCCGTAGGAGTCAATTGCCAAGTATGCTCTGGAAATTCACAATTTCGTCGCCGTTTAAAAAAAAAAAAAAAAAACATAGTCCAGTATATAGTCCATGTCTTTTTTTTTTTTTAAACGGCGACGAAATTGTGAATTTCCAGAGCACACTTAGCAATCGAGATGGCAACATTTCCGGAAAGGTACTGGCTTGATGAAATTCATTCTGGACTCTCTATCTGACCACATAAAGACCTCGGGATACTTCGGTTTGGCTTTAGGGACCCTCTACTCACTACCACGTAAGTGAAATGTTGTTTGGAACTGTAGAAGAGGTATAAAAAATAGCGTTTTGTAGCGGCGAAATAATATGCCCTTCTCACTTCCACGCTAACGAGCTTTGACTAAAAACGGTAAAATCGAACTTTCTCAAAACACATCCGAATGACATGATTTGGATGTCAACTCAACGTATGTACTCCCAATCATCCGTAAATTGATCTAAAGTGCATTTTACTCCGGATAATTCCTTTAACCTCCTTGACACACAGATAACTCTCAGTTAAAACGTGTTTGTGCCGTTTACAGTGTTGTGCCAGTTCACAGCTTTTCTGAACTAGTTCAAGTTCAGTTCATACATGCTCAAAGTGAACAGTTCACGTTCAAAGTTCACAATTTTAATTCTGAACTAGTTCAAAGTTCAGTTCATTTGACTTTTTCGTGAGATATTCAAATAAATACTTTTTTTCACACTACGAGCTAGAAATCACTATACGTTCTTTGAAGCTGCTCATTGTAGACATTTGCTCATGACACTGCAATTGTGGGTTTCTTACCAGGTGATGAAACTTGCAGCAGTACAAGGTAGACCAGTCTCCGTGCCATCACTTCCACTAGCCATTTTTTTAAAAATTGCAGCGCTTTCTCTCACTTTCGTCATTGGTCTGTCTCTCTCTCTCGCTCCTCCAGCCCTCCGCGCTCTCGTCAGAGAGGGTTCAAGCGGAGCGAGAGGCGCAAACGTTCGACAATTTCCGCGTTCGATTATTGCAAGGGGGAGGGGGGACCCCCTTTATGCAGACCAGAGTAAGCCCTTGCTGCACTAATGTCAATGGAGACTTGTGGAATTTTACCAATAAATTGGTCATTTTGTCTTTCTGGATTTGTTGAGGGGTTTTTGGAAAATTGTGTCATAATCTGTAAGTGTTTGGGATCATTTCAAGCCTAATAGTGTAATTTTTTAGTGTTCGGATTTGTAATAAAATAACTTAATATTAGACCAGGCTGCTGCCAGTTACTGTCTGGTTGTTATCATGCTAGCTAGCCTCTTAGCTAAGGTAACATTTTAAACGGAGAAGTGTAATTTCTTTGAAATGACAACTAGCTGAATAACACTACTGACATTAGTTAAAGTGGATAGTTTATACTCAAGCGAATTTGCAACAGTATATTAAGTTTAAGCGAAGTCCTTCAACTACTAGTCACTTGTTAGCGCATAGCTGTATTGCCATAGCTACTACCATCCACTTGTATAGCATTTTAAGCTAGCGTTAGCTAGCTAGCTAGCTCGGTTCACATGACTAATTAAATTATTCATATCATGTCCTTAAGAATGATTCATTGGTATCATACATGATTATGGACAATAATACTGTGAACACAATTATGTTTATCTGTTGTTATTGCTTATTAAGAGAGAAAGTTTATTTAGTGACGTAGGGTGACACTCCCACTTATGCAGACCGGAACTGTCCCGTTTTGCTCCCATAGTAACGAATTACGTTGCTCTATCTTGCTAGTAATCAAGGATCTTTGCTCTCGTCGTTGCCTGCTACGCGGCGTTGCTATGCCTACCCCGCTCTGCTGCAATTCTTCACGGGTAACGTTGTGTGGAAGCCAGTATGCTATTCAACTATTCTCAGCCGGACACTACGTTGCCCGCAATGCATTGCGCACACAATGTCAAAACCATTTTTGTCTGGTGATACATGATTTATAGCCTGGGTGTTCCCATGCTGCCTTGCGCGCGATTTGATTCACGCTGCTAAGGCAGCCTGGAGACCATGGAGCAAATTTTCGCCTGAGATAGGGAACCAATCACAGAACAGGGGGGAAAGCAAGACGATGATGAGCTATGCACAGACGCATTTGATAGACATCCGTGGCACCCAATAAACGGATCTGGGCATTTTTTTCAAATACGAGAAAATGAACGTTTGGTTCCCAGACCACGTCTCATTGAGAAGTGGTGGCGCTAGCCAGGCTACATGATTTAAGCGGCACCAGCGGGAATACAGGAGGGAGGAACTTTCTCTCGTTGCGTTTCAAAAGAGAAAACAGATGTCACTCAGTTTTCAATGGAAAACTAATTCCAACGTTCATTTACAGTGATGTCTGCCCTTCATGACACATAATGTGAACTAATTCACGTTCAAGTTCTTTATTAAAAAATGTGTTGCGTTCAGTTCAACGTTCACGAAAAAATGAGCGTGTTCAATGAACGCGTTCTTTTGAACTCGTTCACGCACAACACTGGCCGTTTAGTGATGTTTGCTAAAAGATTTAATATTTGTATAGGTGCTTTCTGTACTCAAGCCGGTGCACCTCCATTAGATTACATGCAATCGAAACGAATGTTTTCCAGCCACGGTAACCACGGCAACTGGGGGCGGTAACCACGATTATGACTAGTTGCCGACTGTATGTATAGAGTGGTGAAGTCCCGCCCCTTCTACTTCCGGTCCATGGGACCTATCTTTCAAAAAATTATGAACGGGAGTTAATGGAGAGATAACAATTATTTTTTGGTCCAGTTTGAATTGTGCCACAAATTTCACATATGATGTGTGTGAATTTAAAAGATAATTTTTCACGTCAAGAAAGTACTGTTGTTCGATAGACTTCAAAGTTATGTTGGTTTTGTGCGAATCCACTCAGTGGACTACATCTCTCGTCTCGAACGATGTACGTCACCAACGTAATGAAACGATAAGAGCTGTTATGCTAGTTAACGGTTGCATCTTGCTGCCTGCTATGTCACTTAACAGTATGTAATGTACAGTCTATGGACGAATACAACTTACCTGATGTGTTTAATCCTCTGACTCATGGTATTTTCTTCGGCAAGGAAAGCCCAATTAAGACCTGTTGCTGGTATGCTTGTACAATCTAGTGTGGCTGTGAATGAGCTAACGTCACTAGCGCGACTGATGGGTTTGTAGTCGTTGGAATTACGATCTTTCACAATGTTGTAATTCAATAGTTACGAAACAAACTGCAAATGTCTTTACATGAAAAATTGTCTTTAAAATTGACAAACATCATATGGGTAATTCAAGGCACAAGTCAACCGGGACCAGAAAATAATTTATTTTTCGCCATAGACTGCCGTTCAAATTTTTTTGAAAGATAGGTCCCATGGAGGCAAACGGAAGGGGCGGGACTTCACCACTATTCACTACTACACCCCTGCCCACGTGACTTTGATGCTAATTACATGTCAAAATAAAAGTACCAATACGACACGAACACACACACACACACACACAAAGTGGCATATGGCCGCTATAGTAGGCTTACATATGAAAAGATTTAATGTTAAGCAAAATTCGAAATGATAGAGACTTCGAAATGATAAAGACAGTCTCACCTGGGCCAAATGATGTATCTCTTCCACAGAACAGTGTTACAGATACAGAGAAAGAAAGCCAAATAGCATAGATCACAAGACCTGGTGATCTAACCATGGCCGAAAGGTCTGTTAGGATTCCACGTGTCCCCTCTGAAGGGCAGCTGGACCCCAACTTCCAGGAGGGGAGGCTGAGGAGGCCGACTCCTGACAAGAGAGAGCTGGACCAGTGGGTGAAGGAGCTGGAGAGAAAGGTGGCGAGGGACAGGATGAGGGACGAGCTGCGGCGAATGAGAGAGGCTGTGGACCGAAGGAGGCAAGAGATGTGGGCAAGACAGTGGGAGTGGCAGTATGCTCTAAACTGGTTTCAAACCTACATTACTGGCAGAGATTTTTATATCAGTCTAGGAGATCATGTATCTGAAAAACAGGACTTGCCTTTTGGTGTGGCCCAGGGGAGCTGCCTTGGTCCCCTGCTATTTTCTCTATATATGCTTCCATTGGGAAACGTCATAAGTCAACATAATGTAAACTTCCACAGCTACGCAGATGATACCCAATTGTATCTTTCTGTGGAGCCAACTAACCCAGATGGCCTTTGCTCCCTCACTGCATGCCTAACCTCCATTAATCAGTGGATGAGCAAAAACTTTTTGAAACTAAATGATGACAAAACAGAGGTACTTCTGGTTGGACCAAAACTAAAGCGAGATATTATTCTTAGTAATCTGGGGAACTTGGCACACCAGGTCAAACCAAAAGTAACAAGCCTCGGTGTCATCTTAGATGCAGAGTTAAGTTTTAAGCCCCATATCAGTAAAGTTACTCAGACAGCCTATTTCCACTTGAGAAACATTGCCAAAGTGCGGCCCTTTTTAACTCAACAAGATGCAGAAAAACTAATTCACGCCTTTATCACTAGCAGGTTAGACTACTGCAATGCACTTTTCACTGGTCTTCCCAAAAAACATCTAAAGAAATTGGCACTCATACAGAACTCTGCGGCTAGACTTTTAACTAAGACTAAGAAGAGAGAACACATCACCCCTGTGTTGGCTGAACTGCACTGGCTCCCTATTTCCTATAGAATTGATTTTAAGGTTATGTTAATTACTTACAAAGCTCTGAATGGCATAGCACCTTCATATATCTCTGAGCTTTTAATATCTTATCAACCACAAAGGAAACTTAGATCATCCAATTCTAATCTTTTAATCGTACCCAAAGTGCTCCACAAACAAAGTGGAGAAGCTGCGTTTATCCATTATGCCCCCAAACTATGGAACACCCTGCCTCTGTACATCAAGCAGGCGAGTTCAGTAAATATTTTTAAAAAAGATCTGAAAACATACCTGTACAGGAAAGCTTTTAGTTAACTCATCTTATCCTGTAGACTACATTTTCCGATTATTCTACATCTGCTACTATTGGAGGGCGCAGCCAGCCAGAAGCAGATGGGCTCCCCCTATTAAGTCAGGTTCTGCTCAAGGTTTCTTCCTGGAATATGGGAGTTTTTCCTTGCCACAGTTGCCATATGGCGTGCTTGTGGGGGGTAAGAGGGTTAAGGCTGCCAGTCTTATGACGTCATTTTCTATATTTTTGATATGTTGCTGAGTATATCATAAACAGCAAAGAAAAGTGATTGATAATGACTGACTGACTATTATTGTGTTACATGCTTCAAATGTAAAGCACTTTGAGCTGCATTCTGTGTATGAAAGGTGCTATACAAATAAAGCTTTATTATTATATTATTATTATTATTATAGTATGTACTCTATACATTAAGAAGCTCTACTGGAAGCTTATGTACAAGCAAGATGCTCATATTTGAGATTGTCCGGCATTTTGGTTCATTTATGATGTATGGGTTCAGTGTTTTTAAATCTACAGTATCTGTCAGGTGGCACTGAAGAAAAAGGAAGAGAAAGAGAGACAAGGTGCCCAGCTGACAGGACTGGAGGAGAGGGTGATGAGAAAGAGAGAGCAGGAGAGAGTGATGAATGATATCAAGAAAAAAGCAGTGGAGGAAGAGAGACAGATAAGAGAGATGGAAGAGAAAGTGATAGAGTGTGAGAGAATGTTAAGAGAAAACACATGAAGGAGGAAGAAAGACGCATAGGAGACATGGAAGAAAAAGTGAGAGAGCAGGAGACATTGTTGAAAGAAAAAGTAAAGGAAAACAAAAGACAGATAAGGGAGATGAAAGAGAAAGTGAAAGAGTCTGAAAGAAAGAGTCTGAAAACATGTGAAGGAGGAAGAAAGATTGATACAAGAGGTGGAAGAGAAAGCGACAGAGCAGGAGAGACTGTTTAGAGCAAAGGCAAAGGAGGAAGAAAGAGGGATGAGGGAAATGGCAGAGTGAGAGAGTGAGAGAGAAAGAGATAATGCTAAGAGAGATGCAGAAAACAGCAAAGGAAGAAGACATGAAAATGAGAGAGATAAAAGAAAAATCCAGCGAGCAGAAGAGAATCTTGAGAAGAATAGGTGAGAGGAGACAAGAAGAAGTAGCAAAGCTTAGAGAGAAGATCTTATTGGCGGTCCAAAGGGAAGATCCTCTATTACTGTAGCTTACGAGAAAAAGAGAGAGGAGCAAATGGCAAAGGTGAGAGAGGAAGAGAGAAAGTTGAGAGAGGTAGAAGAAAAAGCAAGAGAGCAGGACAAATGAATAAAAGAGAGGAAGGCAAAAGCTGAAGAGCAGGAAAAATTAAGAAAACAGATGAAGGCAAAAGCTGAAGAAGAGAAAAAGAAAAGGAGAGAGATGGAAGAGGAGCGATTGAAAAATGCAAGAAGGAGGCGGGGACCTAGGGAAGTGTTTGAGGATTTCTATTTTTTGCTCATAATAAAAAATGTTGACCTTAAAAGGCGTTATAAATAAAAACGTACAAAGGTCTCATTTAGTTCTTTTGTCAAAATGTTTTACACTTGCTTCACATTTTACACCGTGTCATATATTTTCTGGAATTGGGTTTGTAGGCTAATAAAGAATGTGTTTGTCTTGTATGTATGCTGCTGAGACCTTGAATTTCCCCTGGGGATCAATAAAGTATCTATCTATCTATCTATCTATAAAGGCATTTGCACATAACCATTTTATTTGCAATGCACCTTCCCCACACCAAAGACAACATTTGAATGCTGAACACAGTGAGTGAAGCAATCATAAGGTAGCATCAGCAGAAAATCACAAGAGAAACCATGCTGTACAGTAAATGCTGCTGGAGAAATATCTACTAGGCCAGTGTTTCTCAAAGTGTGGTCCGGGGACCACTGGTGGTCCGCAAGCAGACGTGGTAAAATATAATATAGATGAGTTGTTTGCAACATTGATCCAACTTGTATGTAAATCCAAACAGTTCTGCAACACTGCTTATGTAAGCTACGCCAGTTTAAATCATATGAATCCTCTGACACAATAAGCAAGGTGGTTCAGTGAGCAGGTCTGTTGTGTAATACACTGTTGAAATCTTTTTTTTTAGCTAGGTGGTCCGTGAAGGGTTTTTTTTTTTGGTTATGTGGTCCTTGGTCTGAAAAAGTTTGAGAAACACTGTACTAGGCCTAACATCACATGTTACCATATAACACATTTCACACATACTTACACTGTTCAAAAGTTTGGAGACACTTAGAAATGTCCTTGTTTTCATCATTAATGTTGTAAATGACTGTTTATGACTGAAAGAAATGGCTGATATTTAATGCAATATCTATACATTGCCCATTATCAGCAACCATTCACCCAATGTTCCAAAGGCATATTCTGTTTACAAATCTGATAAAATTATTAAAGGCTAACTGAGAAAACATTGGAGAACCCTTTTGCAATTATGTAAGCACATAATGTAATCTGAAAACTGCTGCCCTGCAAACAATACAACTCTCAGCTCTGTCAATAATGGAGTGGAATGGAAATTTCTAAGTGACCCCAAACTTTTGAATGGCAGTGTAGGCCTATATAAAAAGTAAACAGTCATGATAAATAATGTCCCGTGTGCTTGGTTTCACAACAATAGCACATTGCATTCATATAGCGCTTTTTCAAGACACTCAAAGCACTTCACAATGAAGAGGGAACCTCACTAACCACCAGCAATGTGTAGCGCACCTGGGTGATGCACAGCAGCCATTATGCGCCAGAACGCTCGCCACACACCAGCTTGAGGAGCCACTATCCTTACTGTCTTGTTTTACAGGGTTCCCACTCTAAGTCAAATGTAAAATTCCATGACTTTTCCCTTACGGATTTCCATGACTTACTATGTAATGATTGTTACAATATATTGACCGATTTCAAAGCAGCCGTGTAGTGTAGGGTTTTGCTGGGAGGCAACCATCGTGATGCCACGCCCCCACATGCCAGGCACTAATTCCTGCTGTAACATAGACTAAAACATAAAAAACCTTTCCATGGAAATAAAATTGAGCCTACTTTAAAGGCTGTCAGCCAAACAATTATCACTCATTAGTCTACCGTCTTGTAAAATAAAAGACTTATTAGTCTTATTCAAATAATTCTTGATTGTGACGTGAATGTGTAATTGTCTTTTTGTACGTCTCGCAGTAGGTAGCCTATCCTCAGAGAGGGTTAAAGCGGAGCGGATATGTATTTATCTATCTATATATATCTACTGTATATTGTCCTTTGGCAATGTAGTGAGCAATGTTGTGTTCTGAAGAGTTCCGTCATATTTACATGGTGTTCCAGTCCGAAACATAGAACTGTATAGTGCAAATCACATGACCACATATCATCAGAATGAATTTGAAGATGCAACCTAAACTAGCTGCTTGAAAAATGCACCTCAAATGTAGCAAATTGTTGCATATTGCTTAACAATAACAAAACTCAGGTGACTTACTCTCAAAATAAATATTTATTTTTTTTAAAGCCACAAAACTTTGTATGAAATACAGATTCAAATAAATAACAGTGCATGTCATATTTTGAAATCCACCTATATCCGCCATTATTACAATTCCATCCCCACCCCAAAATAATAAGATGAATGAAATAAATAAGAGCAGCACACATCATGTGGTGTCTAATAATAATCATTGGTACTGTGAACAGGCCTACAGGCTGTCCCAACACATTTTAATAGCCTGCAGCAGCACATCATACGGAAGGCCATGGAGCATATTGAGGAAGAACTGGCCACTCTTCAACACCTCTGTCTGCCTTCCCATCATACACCCTGCATTTCAAAAAGGCTTTAAAAACTTTGTTTTAAATCACTGAACAAAAACCCATTATCAAGAAAACGGCATTTCCGCCTACACCAGCGAGGTGGCGCTGTCAGCCAACAGGTTCTATCTTATCTTAGTCCAGTAGTCCGTGCGGAGATCTGAGCTTTACCCGAGATGCCCTATGCATTAAAGAAAACAGAGTCTATGCATGTTAGGAAGTGGGCACCAAGGCTATGGCTCATCTCATTAAAGAGAGCAGAGTCTGTGCATGTATAGAAGTAGACACCAAGCCCACTATAGCTCATCTCTGTTCTGCTCACCCTCTTCTGGGGCAGGTCCGCCCGCGTTGCCGTAGAGCTTGCCTATGATGGGCTGAACAACCTCCTCCAACTCCTTCTTCATGGCTTTAAATTCTTCTGTGTTAGCCTCCTGGTGGGACTCCATCCATTCGACCTTCTCCTCCACGGCCTTCTCGATGGTTTCTTTGTCGTCGTCGGACAGCTTGCCGCCCAGCTTCTCTTTGTTCCCCACCTCGTTCTTCAGGGAGTAAGCGTAGCTCTCCAGCTCGTTGCGGGCGTCGATACGCTCTTTTAACTTCTTGTCTTCGTCGGCGAAGAGCTCAGCGTCTTTCACCATCTGATCGATGTCTTCCTTGCTCAGGCGGTTCTGGTCGTTGGTTATGGTGATCTTGTTCTTGTTGCCAGTTCCCTTGTCTTCAGCCGACACACTCAGGATGCCATTGGCGTCGAGCTCGAAGGTTACCTCTATCTGTGGGACCCCACGGGGTGCTGGAGGAATGCCAGTCAAGTCAAAGTTACCAAGAAGGTGGTTGTCTTTGATCATGGCACGTTCACCTGAGGAAAGAAGGGAAAATTACCTATGATGTTATACCTGTTTTATTACTGTCCCTGCATACCAGACAGAAAAAAAAACATTTTAAACATTTTAAATGAAACGTAATGAAATGAAAATGTCCCTACCTTCAAAAACGTTGATAGTGACAGATGGCTGATTGTCAGTGGCTGTGGAGAAGATCTGAGACTTCTTGGTTGGCACCACGCTGTTCCTGGGGATCAGCTTGGTCATCACTCCTCCCATAGTCTCAATGCCAAGAGTCAAGGGACACACATCCAGAAGAAGCACTTGTGCTGTTGAAGCAATACAATGAGTCAAATCACAATTGCATTGTAATCATTAATTATATGTGTGTGTGTGTGTGTGTGTGTGTGTGTGTGTGTGTGTGTGTGTGTGTGAGAGCAAGTTCACTGTATCAGATAAAAGGTGCATTGGATTGGATAGTACACAGGTTAGATAGATAGATAGATAGATAGATAGATAGAGATACTTCATTTATCCAGAAGGAAATCGAGGAAGGTTATATGTAAGTGAGGTATTCACATACCATCATCTTCCCCAGAAAGTACGCCACCCTGCACAGCAGCTCCGTAGGCCACTGCTTCATCAGGGTTGATGCCTCTGGAGGGCTCCTTGCCGTTGAAGAACTCCTTCACCAGCTGCTGGATCTTGGGAATGCGAGTGGAGCCACCGACCAGCACAATCTCATCAACATCCGACTTCTTCATGTCAGCATCTTCCAGAACCTTCTGCACAGGCTTCATCGTTGACCGGAAAAGGTCCTGCAAAGGGAAAAAGGCAATACATCAGTCTTATTTAATTCTAATTCTGATTTTAAGAACTGATATAGCTTATACAGTATGTTTTTGTTACTCATACTGCTATTTTACTTTTAAATGTATACTTCTG
Source organism: Alosa sapidissima (assembly GCF_018492685.1). Classification (NCBI taxonomy): domain Eukaryota; kingdom Metazoa; phylum Chordata; class Actinopteri; order Clupeiformes; family Clupeidae; genus Alosa; species Alosa sapidissima. The sequence goes on from NC_055969.1 coordinate 19,482,400, forward strand.
TGTTTTAACATGTGTTTACATGTGTGCACATGCACAATGTATCATGCAGAACAGCACAATTTATTAACATAAAATAAGTGTACATATATATAATTTAACTTTCTCTTACCATGTTAAGCTCCTCAAATTTGGCACGGGTCAGGGTCTCGGAGAAGTCTTCGCCCTCAAAGAAAGCCTCAATCTCTATACGAGTTTGATGTTGGGCAGACAGGGCTCTCTTGGCCTTCTCAACCTCACGACGCAGCTTCTGAACCGCACGGTTGTCTTTGTGCACATCCTTGCCCGTCTTCTTCTTGTACAGCTTGATGAAGTGCTCCATGACACGCTGATCAAAGTCTTCACCTCCCAAGTGAGTGTCTCCATTTGTGGCCACGACCTCAAACACGCCATTGTCAATAGTCAGGAGGGACACATCAAAGGTACCCCCACCAAGGTCAAACACAAGGATGTTCTTCTCACCGCCTTTCTTATCCAAACCATAGGCAATGGCAGCTGCAGTTCTGAGGATTAGAAATAAAACACAATTTTTTTTATGACAACTCAATTTAACACATAGGCAGATTGAGCTGCTTTCGGTTGGTATACTTACGGCTCGTTAATGATCCTCATAACGTTCAGGCCGGCGATGGTTCCAGCATCCTTGGTGGCCTGACGCTGGGCATCATTGAAGTAAGCAGGAACAGTGACCACGGCATGGGTGACCTACAGGGGCCAGGTAAAAGGAGGTAAAAGGTAAAAGTTTAACACATTAACAAAACCATGAAAGGGTATTCAGTTGGCTTGTTTTTTTTTTTCCTCGCTAGAGTGAATAGCATCCATCACTACCTTCTTTCCCAGGTATGCCTCTGCGGTTTCCTTCATCTTAGTGAGAACCATGGCAGAGATCTCTTCTGGTGTGAATGTTTTCATCTGGCTACTAACGTTAAGCTGTATGTGGGGTTTTCTCTTCTTTTCAATCACCTGTGGGAAGGGTCATATGTGGTGAGATCAGAGTCCTAGTTGGTTGCTGATTGATCTGGTGATCAATTGATCTGCTATTTGATTTGTTACTTCAAAATAAATAGCCTAAGTGTAACACAGTATGTGTAACATTATACGTTTTTAGACATAGCATCATCATGCTGACGACCAACTCACCTTGAAAGGAAAGTATTTCATGTCCTGCTGCACAGAAGAATCACCCCAAGTGCGACCGATCAATCTCTTTGCATCAAAGACAGTGTTCTCTGGATTGGAGGTCAGCTGGTTCTTGGCAGCATCACCAATGAGACGCTCTCCCTCAGCAGTGAAGGCCACATAGGAAGGGGTTATTCTGTTACCTTGGTCATTGGCGATGATTTCCACACGGCCATTTTTGAAGATGCCAACACTGCACAAAGTGGGGGTAAAAAGGTAAGTGTGGTAAGGTAAGAGACTGTTTCTTTACATGATGTAATTCCAGAATCTCTAACACAAGAACGAACAGTGTTTACCAGGAATAGGTAGTCCCCAAATCGATGCCAATTACGGTCCCCACATCCTCTTTCTCGTTGCCATCGGCAACCACTGCGCCGACGAACAGGAGGCAGATCCACATCAGTTTCATGGTTCTGTTTCTTTGCTTATCTGTCAGAAACAAAGAATTGCTTTCAGGTCATGTTATGACACGCCATGGTTACTGAGAACAAAAAAAACCGATGGTGATAATGTTACTGTATATTTATTATTTTTACAAAAAAATCTCCTTAATGTCGCCATAGCAACACTAAAAAAACGTTAAAACCGACGTTAAACGTCAACGTTAGAGATAATCGCTGACGAATAAGATGATTTACAAGATTGAATATTGGCTGACTAAATTACCCTAAGTTCACTTCGCTATCGACTAAATATCTCACGATATGGCTGAAGTCTCGGCTAACGACACACTTAGACATTCTCTGCTTCAACTTACCCATGACAATATGTTGAAATTCTTTGTATGAAAGTATGAAATCCTGAAGTATGAAATACACGCTACTGTCCAAGGATTCGTCGATCGTCTTGCTGTTTTTGAGTCTTCTGATAGTCTTCTTCTGAAATCTGATATATCTTCGTAGTAGCAGCTATGTAGTGGAGTGCCGATGTACTGTTTACTGTATTTAAACAGTAAGCTCTCCCATTCATCTGACAGAGACTCCCGCGCTGCTTAAGTCTCATTGGCCAACGTCAGCCAGTAATGCATAGTAAAGAGTTGATTGGTCCAGCCAGCCCAGCTGTTCGCTGCTGATTTGCCCACGTACTGAACCTTCAAACGTCATGTCACTGAATTATGAAGGGGACTGACACACGTGAAACTTCTGAGAAAATATTGCCAATGTTTACATCAGACGGAAGATTGAGAGAAGTTATCAATTCCTCCGATGTTGTTTAGTTACAATGTATAAACTTAAGTTAGAAAATAACAATAACGTATATGACTAATCCCAAATTGGAAAAGATAGCATATACGAAAACATGATTAGGCTACTGATTTCATCTGAGCATAATAAAACCAGATCAAACACTAAGGCTTATCCACCACTAACATTGTATGTTAGGCCTACTAGATATCAGGTGTTTCCCCTCCCAAAACGTGATATAGCTGGGGAGACAGGCATAAAATAGCTGTATAACAAATGATAACAAAATATAAGTATAAGTAAATGATCCCGTGAGTGAAATTGGGTCTTTGCATTTATCCCACGCCGTGAATTAGTGAAACACACTCAGCACACAGTGAACACATAGACATATGTCTATGAGTGAACACAAAGTGAGGTGAAGCACACACTAATCATGTTCCGGTAACCCTTCAGTTACAAGTTCGAAGCGCTAACCGGCCGTAATGTTTAGATTGCTAACATTGTTCTACACTTCAGTAGGCATATACTATTGTAAAACAACTCTGTGATGAAGAATTAAATAACTTAATCCCATACATTGATGTCTGATTACAAATGTTTTGTGTTCAAATCAAGTGTCAAGGAGAAGTATTCTGTATATACAGGTTATGTCGTTCCAATGAACCAAGAAGGGCTTAGCCCAGATGAAACTGAGGTTTTGCACCTGATAGAGGAACATATTTTTCTGCTTGAAGCACAAAGCCAAGAAGACATATTGGACATACAGGGTTTAGTAATAGTCTGGATTAAGTAGTATAAATTACACATCATAATTTCCCGACATTGGACAGTTCTGTGAGAATGCCACAAGAGGGTGCTCCAACACACTTGACCAAGGTGAGTTAGGTGAGAGATACTGTATTGAACCAAAGGGGAAATTAGTCTTGGACTCCAAGCTACTGTGTCACATAACATATCCTCATGGATGAAGGAGCACCACCCCTCAGCCGAACCTCTCAAAGACTGAACTGCTGGTCCTTCCAAACAAACTATACATCACAACATCAACTTCAAAATTGACTCCTAACCAAACCACAATTGGTCCTTCCAAGGTCACAAGAAACGTAGGTGTCATAATTGATAACCAACTGACCCTCTCTGACTATGTTGCTTCGGTCGCCCAGTAGTGCCTCATCTCGCTATTTAATATAAGACAAATCATGCCGTACCTAACTCAATATACTCTCCCAACTTGCTGGTACAGGCCATGGTTCTCACGCCGCAATTACTCTCAACTCTTAAAGCTGCAGTGGGGAAGTCTGACAGATTGAGGGGACTTAGCCAAAATGTTGAATGTTTACAACTATCATGCCCCTCCCCCACTACCACCGAGCACTCTCTCATCGAGTTTGTGCTCATCAGGTTGCCATTGGCATCAGGGCGCACCAGACTGCACCAGACTGTGTGATTGACGGTCACAGTAAGTCTCACACAGCCCTGCTCTGATTGGACCAGAAGAACCGGGAGCTGTGGATGTTTGCAAAACAAATAGTCTAGGTGGAGGTAGAAGTGTGGGTTTTTTTTCTAAAAACCGGCTGATTTATGTTGTTCTGTCGGACAATAGTGTCAGTTTCAGTGAATATGATCAAAAAAATCTTGCCAACTGCAGCTTAAACAATGGGTCTCCTGACCTGTAGAGTGAAACCCTTGCAATACAGATTATCCAGACCCGTGTGTGGTCTTTAACCAACCCTTTCTACAAAATATTAATCTGTCTGTGCACTGATTAAATCTTTTGGCATCCTTATTGTTATCAAAACAAACCTCAGCCCTTTTCATGTTTCACACTCCTTAGCAGATGTGCAGCATGAGATTACAACGTGATTGATTAGGCTACTGACTGAAAGGCAAGGCTTAAGGAAAGTAGGCCCTGTATGATAGTTGGGGTATTTAAGAAAGAGTTTAGTGGACCTATAATGCATTAAATCATCTTCACAGAGGGACTCATTGTACTGATCAAATTTGTTTGTAGGCCTAGCATATAGGTTTAAGTTCAAGTAGACTGGTAGGCCTATTTAGCAAACGCTTCAACGCCATAGGCTCGCAACAACGGATTTTGGAATCATCATCATCAGCAGCAGCAGCAGCCTGTCAAGCATTAATTGGTTCTAAGTCAATAACCTGTTTACTATTGTGGCGACTGTGGATGTGAGAATTGTATTACTATGACACGATATTATAGAATTAATCGTTAGATGTATGCCATATTGTTTTAGACCATGTTTGTACTTCATTTTTTGTGCCCTGCGCAGTTGTAGACCACGGGGCATGTTTGCGTCTGATACACGGATGCTAAATTGATGACGTGGTGCCGTTCACTCAGCGGACGAGAGAGGATGGCCGACCAGAGTAGGCAAGTAAAACTCGCAGCTGCAAAGAAAAAGGTAAGTAAAATGGAAGTAATCAAACACTTTCAATGCAAAGCCTTACACACGTCAATCGTATTCGCTCGCTAAATTAGTAAACAAGCGATTACTTTGATTGGTGTTGCAGTTGATAGTTTCTTGGTGATCTCGTGCATGTTGACATTCCACGTCTACCGAGTCCTCCGCTACTGCTCATCCCCAGAATGTTTGCTCTCGGCGGTCAGTTGATGCCAGGAAATGTTGGGGATTTCTTTTCAGGCCTTGGTCAGGAAGGTGTATTTATTTCACCGGCACTGGGCGTTGGCTTAGTTTCTACCTATATACTCTTGAAATGTGAGGCAAAACAGCTGCTGTCATTATACTGGTATTTTTCGCCAACGAATCTGTCTTTTGGAATGTCCATCCTGGACGCCCTGTGTGAGGTACTTTGACGTTAGCTAGCGATAGCTAACTACATGCTAGCACCACCAACTAGCTAACTAATGCTAGCCTGTCAAAACCATTTTTACAGGATCTGTGATTGACTAAGGTACGTTTTGGTTTGTGTATAGATGATGAAGGTATGTAAAATGGCTAACTGTTAGTAAGGATAGCTAGAGTTTGATTTGGCTGGTTTTATGGTTGAACTGACGTGGCTAGTGTGTATTCTGATAACGTTAATGCCCCTCCACGGTCTAGCCAGTTATTAAGCTGCTGGTTTGCATTCCCTGAATTTCTGGTTGGTATCTGAACTAGGACAGCTAGCTAGCGCTAGTTACCTCACCATTCAATTTGAATAATGCTATATAATTTAAACAAATATTTGATATCTGTCATTGTCACCACCTCAGGTATAACGTTATTTATTAGCCACTGAAAGTTAACAGCATATATTCTATCGTTGCCTGTTCAATTTTTAGTTTAGGCAAATGCTAATTGGATAAAGTTGGCTAACGTTAAATGAGTGCTATTCGACAACCGTTATCTATGATTACTGGGCAGTCTAGTATCATAGCTTTAACGTTACTAGTCTTATTTACTGAAGTTATGGAGCACGTTAACACAGCAAACTGACTTTGAGACTATGTTGGGAATGACATCGTTAGTAACTAAATCTTACAGAGAATGGCAAGTTACTACAGTTAGTTAATGACTGGGTGTCATCCATAGCAAGGTAAAGAGGCATAATGTTTGCAGACGTGTCCCTCTTCGTCATTCTCTGACATATCTTCATGTGATAGCTAATCATAAGAACGTGGAATCCACTGTCCTGATAGGGGCTGAAGGCAGTTGTCTAGGAGTCCCTCCCCACCCCGTGACAGCTGTCAGATACTTGCACTACTCGAGCTATGTGATCGTAACAGACCACTCTGTGATTAGGCATAGGTTAACATATTGGCATTATTCTCATTTGACAATACATCTGCACATGGTGGGAACTACTAAATGCAGGAAGCTAGTAAGCTGTCTATGTTCTACTGGTGGAGTATGTTATGAATGAGGTGCCCAATTGGAAAAAGTCCCCCATCCATATAATTCATAATGACTGCCCTGTCTATATTAGAATATTTGTTTGAGTTTGTGTGTCTAACAGTATCTCCTATTGTAGAACCTTATCTTATGCGATGTTGCAATGGTGAAGGAAGTTAAACCTGTTTCTCCAGTGGTATAGTTGTAGTCCATGTGTGTAAAATGTAGGGGTGTGTGATCTTAACAAAAAAAGAAACAAACATAATTTGACTAAAGCAGTGACCTTCCCTACGTGCGGAGCCGGCAGTTTCCTCGTGGCAGACCGGCCAGAAATGCTAATTGATTATGTCGGCTGACTCAGCTCTCAATTTGTTAAACCTATAATTAAGATATTATGGTATACGGTTTGTATTACAGACCCCTAGTGCACTATGGAGTTGACAAGCGGATCAGTAGGGGTAGCCTGTACCACCAAACTCGGTGGTGTAGTATTCTGGTTATAGTATAAAAATGAATAAACTGAATAAATGTTGCGACTTCACACTGCAGGCAATGCTCACAGAAAGATTTCAATGCTTCCTCCTCTATTAATTTAGAGGACACTGAAAATCAGCATCTGAGAATACACTTTAGGTTATGCGCTTCGCAAAAAAAACAAAAACACTTTTACACAATTTAATGACAAGGCAAAATATATTTGCTAATTTAATACCATAAGCAATACCCTAAGCATTTCATACGCCACACAATAGCTTTATTTCACGCATGAGACACTTTGCTCATTGAGTGACTTTGCACTTTGTCCACCTTTTATTAATTAAATTAAGACCACTGATCTATAAACAACACTTTATAGATCAGTGATTAAGACCCATAGACTTACCCCAGTGGTGACTAACAACTGTGCAGGATCTGAATCAGGAAGTCCCACAGAAATGCATGTGATGCTGAGGGAGGGTCTGTGGGATCGGCTCACAGTTATTTACCTTAGGAACCCTGCTTCTGTTTGTTTCTGAGACTTTTAGGGGTTTTCTGTGTGTGAGGTCGTCAGTGTGCATTTGCATATGAGGTTGTCTTTTTGATCAGAAGGTTCTACAGCAAAGGATTAACTTGGCACAGCAGGTGTGCCGACTTCATGTTGGTCAAAACAACATCCTGGTCTCTGATGTGCTTTATATGAAACAGTAGCCTAATGCAACTGTGGTCTAGTAGCTAGTGTGTGATGTGTTTTGGCTTGAAGTTGTCTATGTACTTAAACCAGTGAAGACTGATTAATGAATTTAAAAAAATCTGTTGTTGTACCATATATGGCATTGAATAGTTCTTGTAGCCTACCCTTTGTGAGGAACAGGATATTGTAGTCATTCGCAGGCCTCTGTGTGTCTTGCTAAACCCTGATGTAGCCTGAGGTTCTCTGTGAACCTGTTTCAGGCAGAGTGACCGATGCAGTCTCTGCCAGGCATACCTCTGAGTTGTAGTTTTATGTGAGGTTATGTGAGGTGGTCACATACGCTCAGTCTGTTTGAGGGTGTCTGGCCTTTGAGGTTGTTTGTATGAGTGATTATTGAGTTTGATGTTGTTTGGTGTGATCTTGGCTCTTTACGTTATTAGGGGGGAGGAGGTTGTTTGAAGCAGTCATTAGTGTAACTTGAGTTTGTTTCTGTGGCTGTTTCTGACATGGGCTCTCCTGTCCCCACAGCTGAAGTTGATTCAGTACTCTCTCTTTAGTGTAATCTCTCAGATTTCTTTTCTGGTGTTGTTTCTCATGTGGTCTCCTGTCCCTGCAGCTGAAGGAGTTTCAGCAGAAGAGTGGCCCACCTCCCAGCTCCGTGGGGCCCAAGAAGAAGAGGAAGGTAAAGACCGGGAATCAGCTGGACACGTCCACTCCTGACAGACACTCTCCGGACAATGTGAGTCACACACACAAACACACACACCCATACACACACACACACAGCTGGACACACAGTGTTAGTTAAGCTGTAACCAGACGGTGCTAGTGTTACAGATGATTAACTGGTCTCATAGCAACTCCTCAGCTCAGCTTCTTCTGGCTTGAGGTTGATGCCTGCTCTTCCAGTGCCCAGATGGTCCTTCAAGTTTGGTGCCCTTGAGAGGTTCATCTGGAGATGGGAAGATGGGGCAGTTTAAGAATGCTTTTCGAGTGTCGTCCGTTTTGCCTCGGGGCAGAAGAGAAGAAGCCGAGTCTATAATTAGGGTTTAGGGAGGTGGGGGTGAAATTGGTGTGTTGCCCAGGGAAAGATGTGGAAAGTGAACCTGAGGTGTACTCACATTTCTGGTGGAGCTGAACTGGACTAGAGTAGAACAGACACAAGATACTATTCTCCTACATGTAGGTCACTTCCTGCTTGGCTCAGATACCTACTGACACCCTACTGATTTGAGCTCTATAGTTACAATCCAGTCCTGATGAACATGTGATTGATCGTCTGTGATTGATCATCGTGGAGTGAGTGGTAATGGCTCCCTCTGATGGGGAACACTAGGTACCCGGCCAAGAGGTGAGTAGGTATATAGGAAAGCGTATCCAGGTACCGGTGTAATCACCATTGACACACTGAGAAAGAACATTCTGCTCGAAACATCCATGGGGTGATTAAAAGTTGTTTTAAAGGACATGTGATTGCAGTTCTTTTTCTTTATATTCATCGTGGAGTGACCCAGTGTAGAAACAATATGAGCCTGTTAGACCCCCATAGGTGAATGTACTTTTGCTGGATGTTGTAAGTGTGTGAAGGGGGAATGACTTGTATCTTCTTGTTTGCTGATCCTTAAATGTGATCTGTGAGACTGTTGATGAACCAGTGTTCATGTTTGGTTGGTCTGCAGGGAAAGTAGCTGGGGACCAGTGTGCTCTCTTGAGGGCTAGGGATGGATGGATGGTCATTCAGGGTCACAGAGTGCAAGTCAACCACTGAATAATCGGGCGTCTGTTCACTCCTGTGGCACTTTTCACTTGCTCACTCTTCACTCGTTCACTTGCTGGCTCAGCCATTCACCTAACTTCCTTCTCTTTCACCCTCACTCCCCTCTTCTCCAGATTGACAGTTTTCTCAAAGTTATGAGTATCACTAATGGGGTGGCTCTGCCTCCTTTTATCAGCGGTCAGGTGAGCCGTCTACTTTTCCTCTCATCCCCCATCTCTCTCTCTTTTTCTCTGTGTCTCACTCTCTTTCTCGTCTCTCTGTCTCTGTCTTTCTCTATTTCTGTCCCTCTCTTTCTGTCTCTCTCTCTTTCCCCTGTTTGTCTCTGGCACTCTCCTGCTCTTCCTCCTTTTTTTCTTACTCTCATTCTCTTACCCTCTCCTCACTCTCTTTCTCCACGTTCTGCATGCGCGTGTGTTTTTTTTCCCTTTTTCTCTGGCTCGTGTTCTCCCAGGTTGCCCAGGTCCTGATATTGACTTTCCCTTGGAGACGATGGTTCTGTGTGGCCTAGCATGCTGTTACCGCAGAGACGCTGGCTGCGTGTGACCTAGCCTAGCATGGTTGTTACCGCGTTGTCAGCATGTTTGATTAGAGTGCAGGAACAGAAGCAGAGTTGTTTTTGGTTTTTGCATGTCTGAGCCAGGGATGGCATCACATATGGTTTGGACTCATCCCCAGGGTTTCTGTGTGTGTGTGAGTGTGTGTGTGCGCGTGCACTTGCACTTGCGCATGTGCACACTTTCCATCACTGCCTTGCATGTGTATTCAAAGTGTTGGTGACCTTCATGTGGTACATTGACCTCCCTGAGTCTAGGCAGAGTGGGTAGGGATTATTATTTCACTCCGTTATTATTATGATAAAACCATATTTCATTTTATGAGTAGCTTCTAGCCTTCTTGATTTAACATGCCAATGTGTGTGCATGCACATACATCTGTTTAGCAAGGGTTCAAACTGACATGCCTTGTCCTGGGTGTCCTGTAACCCATAAGATATCAAGCTGATTCTTTTGGGTCATTAGTAATGATCGGCAACATATTTAGACCAACAGAGACTCAAGATTTCTCACCCAGAGACTGTTGTCATTTTGAACTCCATGAATGAGTGTGACCAATGACTTCTGCAAATGCCATTGTGTGCTTATGTGTGGGTGTGAGCAGCATTTGTTTACTTTGTGTCGTGTGTGTATGTGTGTTAAACTCTGTGCTAAAGAACCCAACCAGCATTTATATTTGGCCTGATCATTGGCTTGTGTGTGCTTGTGCGTGTGTGTATGTTGTATACGTGCATGTGTGTTGGGTGTGTATGTGCGCGCGTGTGTGGGTATGTGTGCGTGTGTGTGTGTGATAGGCCCCAGCGGAGATGGAGGCCCGAGACTCCCCCGTGGCCCAGCTGCAGGAGGAGGCGAGTGGGGAGGCTGGCCGTGGCTCTCCCGTCACCGTGTCTAACCCTGCTAGCGATAACGTTAGCGCTATTAACCCTGAGTGTGTCAGTGACGCCACTGCTCTGCAGGTTTGTCTGTCTGTCTGTCTCTGTGTTTCTCCCTGTCTGTCTGTCTCTGTCTGCCTGTCTGTCTGTCTGTCTGTCTGTGTTCTAATCTGTCTGTCTGCCCGTCTGTTTGTTTTTTATCTGTCTGTCTGTTTGTCTGTGTGTTTTTATTGGTCTGTCTGTCTCTGTGTGTCTGTCTGTTTGTTGGTATGTTTCTCTTTTTTTTGCGTGTTTGCCTGTCTGCCTCTCTGTCTGTCTGTCTCAATATGTTTGTCTTTGTTTTTGTCTGTCTGTCTCCGTCTTTTTACGTATCTGTCTGTTTGTCAGTCTATGTCAGTGTTCAGCTATCTGACTGTTTCTCCTGTTGCTCACCAACCATTGTTACATCGCCACTATAACCATATTACTACACTAACTCATTTAACGATACAGCCTGCGTTTCGGTTTTCTATTTCATGAAAGATTGATATTTGTAATCAATTTGCGATCAGATCAGCGGCCATTCCATCTGTGCGCCTGTCTTTAAGCTCTATGTTGATTGGCTGGGAAGGGATATGGTTTGGTCCCATGTTTGTCTCCCATTTACCGACCCAGGGTTCTATACCAACACTGGTGACCAACAGACAGCTGAAGGAGCGTGAGGGTGACCAATCTTCAAGTGTCTGGGAGCACAGACGGCACCCTAAACATTAGAAATGGCAATGCTGTGATTGGACTGTTACAGTAGCTGTGAAAAAAAGCGGTCGGGTCTCCTGGTCTGTATTGTCAGTCACCCGCTGTTGTGTTTCCTGACTGTGTTGCAGAACTGTAACCAAGATACCAACTGCCATGAAAACTCCACTGATGAGAACAGGTGAGTGGCCTTTACCCCTTTACTACAGATCTGTGTGTGTGTGTGTGTGTGTGTGTGTGTGTGTGTGTGTGTGTGTGTGTGCCTGGTTGCAGTCACGGCTGAGTGTTTATTTCGCAACTATTTGCAACTTTGCATACACTGCAGGAGATTCTTGACCTTAACAGTCTTGCTGATGGTCTTCACTGACAGTGTGTGGTATAGTTTTGTTTTCCGAAGAGAAAAGTTGCCCTTCAGTAGAAATATTTCTATGGCTAATTATCTGTCATGAGATGAATTATGTTCTTTGATATGTATCTCTCATTTGTTCACTAAAACGTCTTTGGTTGTTTTAGGCCCTTGTCGTCTACAGAAAGCCTTCGTCAGCTCTCCCAACAGCTAAATGGCCTACTCTCTGGGGTGAGTCTATATACACTGACAGAATCGCAAACAGCAGAATCATATACAGTTGAATAGTAGAATCGCAAAGAGTCGAACAGTAGAATCACAAATAGTAGAATCAAAAATCCCCCAAAAAAACATCTCCAGTAGAACCATTGAGTTCAGTATAACAGTAGAACATTCCAGGTCAGGGGGTCTACAAGTCAGGTGCTATTTGAGTGACTCCTAATCATCTTTACATTCCATAATAATATTTGAATGAAAATTCCAGTTAACTTCCACACATCAAATAACCTGCAGCACAGCTGGCTCGAGTAAGGGCTTAAGATAGGTAAGGGTAAGGGAGAAGGGTTTACCACAGATACCCAAGTATGATGGCTCGTAAAGATCACTAGACCCTGCCTCATATTCACTTCCATGTTCGAAGCCTACAGTAGCTTTCCCACTAGACAACTAGTAAGGTCAAGCATCATTTGGAGGAGAAGAACATCTTTAAAGTAGTACCATGGTCCTACCCCTGGACCTGTCGCTGTTGAGTATTATGTGTTTACTTCTACCCACTGACCAGTCCTGTGCTTTCTGTCTGCTCCAGTCATCCAATTATGTCAATGGAGATGGAGCCCCTTCACCAGTCAACGAGAAAGAATTAGAAGTAAGACGCGCACACACACACACACACTCTATCTGTATCTCTCTCTCTCTCTCTGTCTCACTCACTCACTCACTCACTCTCTCACACACACACACACACACACACACACACACACACACACACACACACACACACTGTGTTCTCACAACAGCTGTTTTGTAAATGCATGGAAGCACATTGAGATTATTGAAGTGTCTTTTTAAGACTGCTGCGATCATCGCCTTTGTGAGCCTAAGGCTTCAACTGCTGTGTTGAAAATTCTGTGGAGATGTTTACCAGTCCAGTGCTCAAGAGGCCAGTGACTACCCACAATCCAATATCCCTGTTTACAAACACGGTCCCCTCAAATCAAAGAGTTGTTGATCAAAGAGGCTGCGGTGCATCTATCTGGAACTAACAGGGGGCCATCTGTGCTCTGATAGCATTTGGCTAAACACATTCCCCCATCATTATGCCTCCACCTGATCCCTCACCAGTTAGTTTAGCTCTCTGCCACTAAGGCATGCATCAGCGAAAGCTCATTCCACACCAAGTCATGGGTTTTTGTTTTCTTTGTTAGTGTGCATTCTGGACCCTTTTTTCAATTCTTTCGATATTCCTGAGATGAGTTTCGTACAACTGGCGAACTGAGAAAGCTCTGGCCACATTAAGACCTAACTGAGAGAAAGCTCTTGCCGCACTAAGACCTGACTGTGAGAAAGCGCTTACTGCACTAAGACCTGTGTTTGTTTTCTCACTTGGGCCTCCATTTTCAAGCCATTATTATCTCGTATTCCTGAGTTCAGTTCAGGTTTGTGTAGAGGAGAGAGGAGAGTATCTCTAGTTACAACTAGCGAATGTTAAGAGCAGAAAGCACTCTCCTGGATACTGCTCTTCCTCCTCCTCCTCCTCCTCTCAGTCGTCCACAATCACTCCATTCTCGCTGCTCCTCTCTGTTGGAATGTTGTTGGCAGAGGCAGCCATGGCTCATATGATCGCTCCTGTGCTTCAGCACACGTACACACACACACTCACACTCACTCTCACTCTCACTCTCTCTCACACACACACACACACACACACACACACACTCTCTCTCTGTCTCAGTCTCACTCTCTCTGTCTCAGTCTCACTCTCTCTCTCTCACACACTCTCTCTCTCTCTCACTCACACACACACACACACACACACACACACACAATATCACTCTCACTCTCTCTCTCACACACACACACACACACACACACACACACACACACACACACACACACACACACACACACACACTCATGGTGAACTTTGTGAATTCTCCACCTGAGATTGCCGACTACTTTGTGCTGTTACGTTTTACTTTGAATTACTTTTGTAAATTCTATTGTTATGCATGTTATGTCTCAAGAATCACAATATGTAGCCAGATCCTTTAAATGTGTTTTCCTGCATTTGAGATGATATACTGTCTATATGTCTACCAAGACATGATAAAGTTAAAGTGAGTGAAAACACCCATTGCTTTCTTGGATCAGTTGTCTTATCATTATACATTAGTCACAGCACACTTCACATTACCATTTGGTATTCCTGTGGTTAGTTTTGCTCCTTCCATATGACCAGGAAATGACCCTGTATTGCCTTGGTCAGTCAGAGATGTGGTATTTTGAGAGGCTTGGGCCATTTATAGATCATCATGGACTATGGTCACCCCCCTAAACTTCCTGCTCCCTTCCATGATGCCTAGCAAGCAAACACACACACACATGCGCAGTTGCGCACACACACACACACACTCACACACACACTCAGTGCCTAACTAGGAGGAATACACACACACACACACACACACACACACACAGTGCCTAGCTAGCAGCTGTTGTTTTTAAAGCGGAAAAAAGCCCTCCATCTCTCTCTTATGTATTCCATTCAATATTGATGATTTTCTTTTTTGTTCCTCTTTTCGTCCTCCCCCCTTCACTCCCTTTACCTTTCCTCATACCCTCACTCTTACTCCTTCGTTTATTTCCTCTCTCCTTCTCTCACTCCTCACTTCTCTTCATCATTCCTTCACACACTCACTTTCACTCTCTCCCACTTCCTCACTCTCTCTCTCTCTCTCTCTCTCTCTCTCTCATTCCTTTCCTCATCCTTTCACTCACTCTCCCACTTCCTCACACTCTCTCTCTCTCTCTCTCATTCCTTTCCTCATCCTTTCTCTCACTTTCCTCTTCCTCTTCCTTCTCCCCCCCCTCGCTCTGTCTCTGCATGTGTGCACGTCAGGCTCGGAACCAGGAGCTGTCAGCTGCCCTGGACTCCAGCAACCTAACAAACTCGCAGCTCAGTGCCCAGCTCCAGCAGCTGGTAAGAGTGTGTGTCTGTACGCTCAGAGCACCACTGCTGGCAGAGCCAACACTCTCTCACACACTCTCACACACACACACACATGTAGACATTTGCAAAGAAGCGCCTACTCACCAAGATATAAAATAGTGTAAGCACACTTGCACAGATGCATGTGTGTACACACACACACACACACACACACTGTTAAGCCAGGCAGATACTGTGCATTTTGCATAAGATATGGCAACTCACACAACACGTTTCAATCGGATGTGGTTGCTGTTCCACCACTGAATAGACTGCCCACACTACAAGACAAACGACAAAATATTCTGATCATATGCCAAAATCAGACTGGAGCTGGAATGCTGATTGTGACGTCTTCTGATCGTGACGTCTTCTGATCAGAACTACAGATGGGACAGGAATTCGGCCCTGTTAACAAGTTTTGTCAGATCTGACTGATGGCACGTCAAAATTGCACAGTGTCTGCTTGGAAATAAATAGACTCTCTAAAACACACAACCCACCCACACGGACATGCACACATATTCACACATGCACGATTAGTGCCCCTGCATGTTGGCAATAGGAGCACATGTACTGATGATAGATAGATAGATAGATAGATAGATAGATGACGCCCAGTTACTTGCCTGTCTGTCCACTTATTTTACATTTATTTGACATCTTATTTATGTTTTGAGTGTTTATTTAGATGTAATTTGTCATCCATTTGTTTGTTGTTTATTTAGTTTTCATCTTTGTGTTTGCCCTATTTATGCGGCTGAGTTTAAATTGAAGCTGCATTTATTTCAGAGCTCGATTTAAACTCCTAGACCAATGCGTGTTAGCTGCTAACCAGCTGTGCTGTAGTGAATGGCCCTTAGTATGTAAGCTGCATTTATTTCAGAGCTCGATTTAAACTCCTAGACCAATGTGTGTTAGCTGCTAACCATCTCTGCTGTAGTGAATAGCCCTTAGCGTGTTAGCTGCTGACCATCTCTGCTGTAGTGAACAGCCTTTAGCATGTTTGCTGCTAACCATCTCTGCTGTGCTGAATGGCCCTTGGCGTGTTAGCTGCTAACCATTTCTTCTGTAGTGAATGGCCCTTAGCGTGTTAGCTGCTAACCATTTCTTCTGTAGTGAATGGCCCTTAGCGTGTTAGCTGCTAACCATTTCTTTTTTAGTGATTGGCCCTTGGCATGTTAGCTGCTAACCATCTCTGCTGTAGTGAATCGTCCTTAGCATGTTAGCTGCTAACCATCTCTGCTGTAGTGAATGGCCCTTAGCGTGTTACTGTAGCTGCTAACCATCTGTGCTGTAGTGAATGGCCCTTAGCGTGTTACTGTAGCTGCTAACCATCTGTGCTGTAGTGAATGGCTGTGTCTCCTGTGCTGAAGGAGATAGAGAGAGCAGACTATGGGCTATGTGGCCTAACTGTGCTTCTTGTGATATTCCGTTTCAGACACAGCAATCTCAAGAGCTCAATGACCAGCTTCAGAAGGTAACACATGTTGTTATTTACTCTGTTATGTTCATGTGCACAAAGAGCTTATGGTTCACATTCACATGAATGGGTACAGGCAACATGTCATTCATAGTCTTTCTCTTTGCCAGGGTATTGTAATATATAATGTGAGGGAGTGTGATAGAGTAGCATGTAGCGCTGCTAACCTCAGGTGGCCTCTGATCTACTTTCTCCTCAGGAGCGTAAGGAGTTTGAGCAGAAGTGTGTGAAGGAGCAGGGAGCCATGCGGGAACAGCTGCAGGTCAGTTGAACTTCATGCTGTTTTTCAGATGGGGAACCTCCACTGGTCATATAACCAGTCTGCTGACTTGTGTTCTAGTTGCTTTAATGTTTGTGTGTGTGTGTGTGTGTGTGTGTGTGTGTGTGTGTGTTTAAACAGGTACACATCCAGACCATTGGCATCCTTGTGTCTGAGAAGACAGAGCTGCAGACTGCCCTTTCCTACACGCAACAGGCTGCTCGACAGAAATCAGGTGGGTGTTTGTGTATGTGTCTGTGTGTGTGTATATTTGCATTAGCCCTGCACGTGATTGTGTGTATACTTAATTGCAGCTGATGTGGAGAACCAAATCAGTTAAAAACATTTAGTTTAAAGGCATTTAGTCTCAACTATGAAATGGTGTCTATACTAGATTTAAGATTAATGTAGCAGTTCAGTGATTTAAGTGTGTGTGTGTGTGTGTGCGTGCGTGTGTGTGTGTGTGCGCACCTACAGCGGACGCGGAGGAGCTAAACAACCGGCTTCAGGCCAGCAAGCAGCGTGTGTCTGAGCTGGAGAGAACTCTGTCCACTGTGTCCACTCAGCAGAAACAGTTCGACAAGGTACACACCCACAAACACACACATACACATACACCACACCACGCCCTCTGACCTGGCTACTATGTTGAGAATTAATGACAACCTAATCATGTCAAAATGTTGCTCAGCAGGAGTGAGGTGTACTGTGGTAACTGACCCAAAGTTTAAAAGATTTTTACTAAAAACGGAAAAGCCCAGTTTCCCCGCATTGCAGGGTTAACACATTTTTTAACAAAACACGTTTTCTTGAATACCACCCTGCGGTCTTTGCTTTTGTGTATTTAGTAAAAATGAGTTCAGAGTGCAGCATATGCGACAGACATACAGTCTGTAACCTAGCAACCTGTACTCAATAAATAAGTATTGTGTCCCTTCAGTTTGTTATCCGACATGCATCCATTTGACATAACCTGGACATTACACATGTTGTGGTGATTTATATGAGGTGGACTGGACCAAACCTTGCGTTCAAATTTGGCAGTTCAAACAGTGGCAAACATTCGCCAAAAACTCAAGGCAAAAGGAAAATTGTTCGCCAACATTCGCAAACGTTTGCCTATGTTTGCGAATTTGAACGCACCTCTGGACATTATGCATGTTGTGGTGATTATATGAGGTGGACTGGTCCATTTGTCATAACCTGGACATTATACATGTTGTGGTGATTATATGAGGTGGCCTGGACCAGTTGACATAACCTGGACATTATACATGTTGTGGTGATTATATGAGGTGGACTGGTCCATTTGTCATAACCTGGACATTATACATGTTGTGGTGATTATATGAGGTGGCCTGGACCAGTTGACATAACCTGGACATTATACATGTTGTGGTGATTATATGAGGTGGACTGGTCCATTTGTCATAACCTGGACATTATACATGTTGTGGTGATTATATGAGGTGGACTGGTCCATTTGTCATAACCTGGACATTATGCACGTTGTGGTGATTATATGAGGTGGACTGGTTCAGTCTGTGGCTATAAGTTTGTTTCTCTCTTGCAGCATAACAAAGAGCTGGAGAAGGAGAGGGACAGTCTGCGGCTGGAGGTTTTCAGGCTAAAGTAAGTGTGTGTTTGGGAGAATAAGTGTGTGTGTGTGTATAGATAGATGGATAGATAGATAGATAGAGTGTGTGTGTGTATGGGCTGTGTCTCGGTAGTGAAGCTTGTGTGGTGGATGGGTGTATGCTGAGGCTGGAGTATGTGTCATGTCTGGGTGAAATTTAGAAATTTTGCTCTTTCTCTCTCTGTGCAGTAACTCAAATGAAGAGGCTCGGCAGCAGAGCTCAGAGCTGACTGAACAGCTGCGTCAGCGCGTCAGTGAGAACAGCAGCCTGACGCTGGAGCTGGACGATCTTCGCAGGCGCCTGGAGATGGCCGATGTCATGCTGCAACAGGTTAGACACGCACACACACAACCACTCCGTCTCCATCCTGTTAAACCCCACAACATACGCAACTGTCAAGTTGTGGCTGACATCATTGCTTACACACACACACAGACACAACCACTCCGTCTCCATCCTGACCACACCCTGACTGAGAGCAGCTTTTCCACTTCTCCTAAGTTTAACTTTGGATAAAAGCGTCAACCAAATAAAAAAATAAATAAAAACTCTGTTATGGAGAGTAGAAGGGGAATTGAGTTTTGTGTGAACATTCCAAACAGGACAAATGTCCCAAAATGGCCAGACCCTGATTGTGTTTTTCTCTCTCTCTCTCTCTCTCTCTCTCTCTCTCTCTCTCTCTCTCTCTCTCTCTCTCTCTCTCTCTCTCTCTCTCTCTCTCTCCCTCTATCCCTCTATCTGTCTATTTATCTATCTATCTCATTCAGTTCTCCAACCAGTCTGGTCATCCCTCTGCTAACCAGCAGGTCCAGTTGCTCATGGAGGAAAAACACCAGCTTGAGGCCCATGCAGCTCAGGTCAGTGTGTGTGTGTGCATGTTTGAGTTTGTATCCACCCCTGAGACTGAGAGAGACCACACACACACACACACACACACAGAGAGCAGTTGTCATGGTTAGTGTGTGTATGTTGCAGATGAATGAATCAGTGGTCCAGCTTCAGACAGAGCGAGACCAGTATGCGTTACAGATTCAGGAGGATGGAAGAGTGTGGAAAGAGAAGACAGAACAGCTTCTGTCTCAGGTAATACACACACACACACACACACAAACATACACAGTCACACCAAATACTCAGACACTGTGTGTGTGTAGGTGACGATGCTCTCAGAGGAGCGGGACCGGAGCAGTGCACAGATCCAGGAGCTTGAAGCCCAAATCTCAGAGCTGAGGAGTTCTGCAGGTAAGAGCACGCACGCACGCACGCACACACACACACACACACCTGATCATTTTTCTCTTTTTCTCTCTCTCAGCTCGGTGCAATAATGTCATGCCTAAATACAGTATTACAGATAGTAAATACACTATCATTAAATTATAATACATGTAGTAATACTACTATTGAGATGACATCTGAGACATGGGCCTGGAAGATTGTGTGTGTGTGTGTGTGAGTGCGTGTGTGAGTGCGTGTGTGAGTGCGTGTGTGAGTGCGTGTGTGTGTCTGGCGTGCCTCTCTAACCCTATAATAATAACACTAATGAGATGACGTGTGTCTGTAGCGGTGCTGCATGAGCAACAACAGCAGGCGTCTGTGGACTCCGCCCCTTCAGGACCCTCAGAGACGGAACAGGCGCTACAGGAGGCCCTCAACACGGCCCAGCAGGAGAGAGATGCCCTCAGCCTACAGTACCAGGCACAGGTCAGACACACGCACACACACAACACACGCACACTAGACAGAGACACTACAAGAAGCCCTCAACATTTCTAAACAGGAGAAATGCATATTTCAGAAAATATATTTATGTTTCAAGACTAGTTTGCTTACAGTACTAAAATGTTCACCCTTGTCTGGGTCCAGAGCGTGATGTCCTTGACCTTAAAGGAGTTAAGGCAAGATGTGCAACAGCGCCATTTGTTTCTGAGTTGAATCTAGGCTGTGGTCTGTAAAAATGCCTGTGCAAATGACACTGTATTAGTTGTAAACAAAGTTATTGCAGTCAACTTTACCAGCAGTGAACTATCGTATATAGCCTTCGGCGTACCTATAGACAACTAAAAAAGAAAATATACAAATATTATCCAACAATGGGCAATTGCAAGTTTTCTGAAGGCTGTAAGTTAATACTAAATAAATAAATAAAGCCTGGTTAGGTACAGGTCCCAATTCGCAAAATCTGTGCAACTCTAGGCTGTGTTTCATATAAGACATAAAGCTGCAGTGTGGCATGTGGGAGCGTTTCATATAAGACATAAAGCTGCAGTGTGGCATGTGGGAGCGTTTCATATAAGACATAAAGCTGCAGTGTGGCATGTGGGAGCGTTTCATATAAGACATAAAGCTGCAGTGTGGCATGTGGGAGCGTTGAGCTTAGCACTTCTGTTTGTGCTTAGGATCTTAATCGTGATATTAAATTAGCAAATAGATTTTGTATCCTCAGAAATTAGCTTTGGTTATACAAAAGACTTCAGATCAGAATAAAAATAAATAAATAATAATTAAAAAGTACAAATATAGTCAGTGCAATCTACCGCAGAGACTGAAAATCTGAGTATGGAAATTTGAAATGGACAATGTGTGCGAACCTTGGTGTGTGTGTGTGTGTGTGTGTGTGAGTAGGTGCGGGACAACGAGCAGCTGTCTCGGCTGTGCCAGGAACAGGAGACGCGTATGGAGGAGCTGGAGCGGGAGACGCAGCGGTCAGCTGAGGAGGTGCATGACCGGCGGCGCGTCCTGGAGGACGCGCAGAGTGACAAGGCCACCATCAGCCGGGCCCTTGCCCAGAACCGCGAGCTCAAGGACCAGCTGGCTGAGCTGCAGAACGGCTTCGTCAAGTTGGTCAGTTTCTGTGTGCGTGTGTATGTGTTTAGAGAGAACTCAAGGACCAGCTCGCTGAGCTGCAGAGTGGCTTCTACGAGCTGGTCAGAAAACCTTTGTGTGTGAATTTAGAAGCTAAAGTACCCTGTGTGTGTGTGTGTGTGTGTGTGTGTGTGTGTCCGGATGATTTGTATTTCATAATCGTGTTGGGTCAATTGACCAAAGCCAAATGAACACTGGTCAGTGGTAGTAGCGTAGCCTATCTCTTCTCTGTCCCCCAGACCAATGAGAACATGGAGCTGACCAGCGCCCTGCAGTCGGAGCTGCACGTGAAGAAGGAGCTGGCCCGCCGCATGGGTCAGCTGCAGGAGGACCTGCACAACGGCAAAGAACAGGTGGGGCCCCTCGCGCTGC
The DNA here is from genome assembly GCF_018492685.1 of Alosa sapidissima. Classification (NCBI taxonomy): domain Eukaryota; kingdom Metazoa; phylum Chordata; class Actinopteri; order Clupeiformes; family Clupeidae; genus Alosa; species Alosa sapidissima. Next base: position 19,503,893 of record NC_055969.1, read on the forward strand.
TGCACCACAGGTCCCACGAGCCTCGCTCACCTGACCATGGCACCCTATGACACCCAAACTGACTCCAGTATGAACATTCAGCATAGCATTCCAAAACCTTTGTATTATAACTGAGCAATTGCACCACCATACACCTGTCCAAATAAACACATAATTGTTACTGCAGCAGGTCTTGGGCCACTTCAAGGGCTCACAGATTTTGACTCTGATGAAGACACTGTCCACGTCGAAACGGTAGTCACCAGCACCATTAAAGCTCGGTTCAAGTATTCATGTGCTCGGGTCCTTCTCTGGGTTCAATGTTTTCAAGTGGCCCAAGACCTGCTGCTGATTCTGTGGTCCTACTCCGTGAGCACCGACGTGCTAGAACGCGGGTGATGCCCACTTTATTACATAATTATTACTCTCTTGTGTCCACATTAAGTAAGGGATAATGTATAGAACGCCGGTCATTATTGGGAAAATAAGTCCCGACAGGGCGAACCGGACCCCGACGCGCCAGCGGAAGGGTTTTGCTTCGCCCTGAAGGGACTTACTTTCCCAATAATGACCGGCATTCTATACATTATCCCGCTTATTATACGGCTACTTGCCAAAACGAAAAAATAAACTCCACCATATGTCTCTTTACACTTATTTGTTACCGTTTCGTCGTGGCCTTTGCTGAGAAAAATAGTTTGCAGAACACGCTGACCTTGAATCAAACATTCTTTAGAACACAGCTGATCAACCGTCTGCTTTCACTTTTGAATGAAGTTCCCGAAGAAGTGACCGGACTACTTGCGGAGTGATGGTGGAAAAGTGGAAAAAGTGGAAAAACTTAAATCAGCAGCACAAAACCCGTTGCCATTGACAGCGGTAATTATATGTTTGCAGCGGTAATTACATGAAAATATTTTACTGTAGAACGTTGGGAAATCCCATTCAAGTCAATGGAGCATTCTACTAGCATTGTGAAGAGCCGTATAATAAAATTGTGTATTCTGACACTGAACACAGTACTTTTCGAAAACAGTTTCTTAGGTGAATACATTTGAAAGTCTTATGTGTGGGTTCCTTAACACTGGTTAATGGATAACACTGGATAATGGTTTATGTTCTAAACATCACCAACAACAAACACTTGGCGTAGCAACTCTGGTGTTGCTATGCTCTAGTGTGGGCGCAAAACCTTTGAAAAACTATAAGAAAACAATTTTTGACGTTTTCGCCTAAAAAATCCGTATTTCTATTTACTGTACCTAGCTTCATGTCTTGCCAGACAAAAAGCTAAGACATGTTTGCCTCACGTGTGTGTGTGTGTGTGTGTGTGTGTGTGTATTCCGAGACTCCTGTGTCTCCTCTGTGTGTGTATATTCCGAGACTCCTGTGTCTCCTCTGTCTCTGCCTGTCAGTTTCAGGAGCGTAGCGCGGAGTTGTCGTGTGTGTGTGTGTGTGTGTGTGTGAGCGACTCCTATGTTGACTCTGTCTCTGCCTGTCAGTTTGAGGAGCGTAGCGCGGAGTTGTCATCTGTGTGTGTGTGTGTGTGTGTGTGTGTGTGTGTGTGTGTGTGTGAGAGTCCTGTGTTGACTCTGTCTCTTCTCATCAGCTTGAGGAGCGCAGCGCGGAGGTGTTGTCGGTGTGTGAGCAGCGGGACCAGTACGCGGCGCACTTGCAGCAGTACTCGAGCGGCTACCAGCAGCTAGTGGGCGAGCGCGAGGAGCTGCACAAGCGAGTGCTCCAGCAGGCGCAGCTCATGGACCGACTGCAGCACGAGCAGGTGCAGGGCCAGGTGCAGCTTCAGCAGAGCCACCAGCAGCTGCAGGACGCACAGGTCAGAGCACCAATGCTCTCCTCCTCACCTCTCCTCTTTTCTTCCCATGTCTTCTCTTCCTCCTGCTCTACCTCCTCTACTCTTCCTCTTCTCTTCTCCTCTTCACTTTCTCTTCTCTGTCTCCTTTTTATCTATTCCATCTCCTCTTCCTCCTCTATCCTACTCTATTCTACCCCATTCTATTCTATTCTATTCTCTTCTATTCTAGCTTCTCTTTTCTGCTCTGCTGTGCACCTGTTATTATTGTCTTTTTGTTATCCTGTTTGCTTCCATTCATGATTTTTTCTCTAATTTTGTAAGTTTGCTCACATCCAGCTGTGTGTGTGTGTGTCAGGTGAGGTCATGCCATGTAGGGAGTTTTTTTTAAAGCCTATTTATGCTGGAGCTCCTGATGTTTAACTTGAGAGAGAAAAGTACAGCAGACTGGTGCATTAATAACCTCTGAGAAGGTGACTTTGCCCTCTGGATTAAGCAGTTTGCCGAAGGAACTGCTGAAATAAAATGGTTCCTTCAGGGTGCTGTGAAGAGTTTGTTATTTGAACAGTGGCTATGATCATTTTGCTGAATAAAATGTGCACTAGCCAGACAGTGACACTTCCTCCTTTCTGCCCATCCGTCCTCACTGTGTCCCTCCATCCTTCAGGAGAAGCTGACCCAGCTGGCCAGAGATAACGAGCAGCTGAAGTCAGAGGTGCAGGACCTGCTCAACGGCTCGGCGTTGACCTCCACCTCCAGAGACCAAGGTAGGACACACATCCACTTCCGGGCTAGGACACCGTTATGGGGTAGGACACACAGCCTTATACCAGAGACTTTCTAATGAGGTGACGCAGCACTCAAAGAATCCCCCATAGAAATTCATGGGGTTAGTTAGTAACGGCAAGATGGCAGTAGTCTCTACACATATCCTGCCCCTGCCTGTATGATGGCAGTAGTCTCTACACATATCCTGCCCCTGCCTGTATGCTTCCCCATTCACTTAAATAGGAAAAGTGGGGTTGCAAGATGGCCGCTGAGTGTGGGGACTTGCCTAAAAGGACTTTGCTTATACGGGGTGGGACACACATCCTTATATGGGATAGAACACACACTTCCGGTATTAGGCATATTCGATCTACGTAATAATCAGGTAATAACGTTCGCAGCGGCCATTTTGTTGATATAGAAAATGCATAGGTAGGCCTATTTAATGCAGCTGTCAATTGACAAGCGCGACAGCGCCGGTATTATCGCTGCAGGCTATTTATTTATTTGTACAAAATGTAACGTGACGGTAGGCCTATGTGCAATAGGCTACAGGCCGTTCTAACAACAGCAAAGAGCCCTAGAGTCACCCACTGTCAGAAACATACCTTTTTTCCAGCCGTCTTCCTGTTTTAATATTTTCCCGTAAAATATCCCATATTTTATTACTTTCATAACATTAGCCCCATCGGACTTGGCCGTCTCTGTACTGTTGTCCTGTAGCCTACCCCCTGTCCTTCCAGCAAAAATGTTTTTAAAGCATCGTTTTGCTTGCCTGAAGGCGACCTTAGAGTGATCAGAACAGTGTGGGAGAGAGCTGGTTAGGAGAGAGCATGATTTGACGCCAATCTCATTAGACCTAGCTTTACACCTCGTTTAATTAGTGCAGCAGTTTTGTAGTAGGCCTACGAATTCTTGCTCTCAGCAGAGGGATAGCAACAAAAAGACTAATGTTAAAATTTCCCTGTATTTTGGGTGATTAACCCGGAAAATCTCCCTTATTTTCGTTGCTCAGTGTTGACATGGTCAGAAAACGAGAAGAGAATGAGACTGAGAAGTAGTCAGTGCAGGAGTGGCTACATAGGATAAATAGCCTAGGCTAAACTTACAGCCAACTCCTCGCATCCATCGCCAATATTATATTTGTATTAATACTATGTAAATATTGTCCTCTGTGGGCTTAAGTTAAATACGTTTTAGACAGTGCAGACAGCTGCCCCTATGCAATGCGGAGACATCAGCAGTAGCCTAATGTAGTCGCCTACCGTAGATTACCTTTGGACATTGCATTGCATTTGCATAGATGGCATTGCTAGGTAGGCAATGTTAGTCAACGTTTACAGTAGCCTATAGGCTAATATATTTATTAATGATGCACCCTTCTCAGCTTGATCTAGTGGCACGGCAAGTGGCAAATAGTAGGAACAAACTCAGCGGAAAAATATATCAGTAGATACTTCTGATTTGTATATTGTTTTGTTCACTTGGATTTTGGAAATGTTACAGAGAAATATGTTAGCCCTTTCTGCCTCCAGACCATATAGTTGCATCATAGATCCTCCTGTAGAAGTTATCAGACAAAAACGATCACCCACTTTAAACTACTTTAGCAAAGTCCTTGGCTGCAGGTTGTGAGCAACAGGCAAACGAAAGATACAATTGCAGTCCAGTGAGATGCAACTTTATTCTCTGCGATTATGGCAATGTTAGACGATGTCGTTGGTGGAACAAATATAAGTTCGCCGACCTTGACTCAGGCGACTTGAGCGCTTGTCCCCTTCAGCTGCGACGTGTGCCGATGTATGAACAACACAGTTAGGCTATAAATAAATATCAGGGTAAGTTACAGTTGACAATAATGACGGATGTTTACTTAATGCTATTAGATATGGGTCCATAAATTTATCTACTTATATTGACGAGATGAAGCCGTTAGGCTACTGTGCTCTGCTCAGCTCAATCTACACGCTACAGGCGATTGTCACATAGAATAGCCTACAGAACTGGAATGTCATATCAACAATATGGCCGTGGCGGTGTTTGCGAATAAGCCCTATAAGACCCACATCCACACCCAGGCTGGGACACACATCTATATACACACCTCCTATTCAGGGGTAGAACACACCTCTATTGGGACACACTTCCACATCTGGAGTAGGACATACATCCACATCAGGGATGGGACACACCTTTTATGTATGGGGATCCACATTCACAGAGGGCCGCACGGCTGCACATCCAGAGTAGGCTACACACGCAGCACCTGTGTAAGCTGAATCAGTCCTGTTTTTTTGCTGATAAGGTTTGGGTTAGAGGCACACAGCCAGAGAATGATTCAGATGACATCAGACAGCAAACACCGGGGCAAGAGTTTAGAGTTATTACGGTTCAGAGATTGGGCTTTTTGTTTGTAAAAGTGAAAAAGTCAAGAACTCCTAATCCTTAGGGTCTCTCTCTCTCTCTCTTTCTTGGTGGTGGTTAGTGAGATTCCCCCCTTCGCTGTGAAGCGCTTTGAGTGTTTAGAAAAGCGCAATATAAATGTAACATGTTGTGTTTCTCTATCTCTCTCTCTCTCTCTCTCACCCCCCCCCCCCCCCCCCCCTTCTTTCTTTGTCTCTCCGGTCCAGGTGATGGTCTGGAGAGCCAGTCTCTAGCAGAGGGCGCTGAGAAGTCCGTTATCGCCATCCCAGAGGACTTTGACAGCAGGGAGGAGATGGTGAGTGTAGTCTAGTCTCCCGACCAGAGCTAGTGAGCGGAGTTGAGCGGTGCGAATATCCCGCTCCTCGCTCAGGTGGCTGTTCACGCAGCCGCTCCTCTAGCTCTAGCACTAGCTCTGCTCCCGACCACTCCACCACACCCCAAGTTCATTTGCAAATATCTCCAGACACCATAGAAACTCGGGGAGAGCATGTGCTGGAGGTTGGGGTTCGTGCACATGGCAACCTGGTCACCATACCCGTCTATCTCCTCTCTCCTCCTCCCCCTACACACACACACACACACACACACACACACACACACACACACACACACACACTACACACACACAGGAGGAGTTCCTGCAGTCGGTGCTGTTTCGTGTGGAGAGTGAGCGTGATGAGCTGAGGAGGCTGTTGGACATGGAGACGAGGTTGCACCAGACGGCCCTCCAGCAGGTGGCAGCGCTGAGTCAGCAGCAGCAGCAGGCGGAGAACAGCAGCTCCAGCCCCAACGTTTCCATCACAAACATGGGTGAGAAGAGCACTGGCTTTAGTGTGTGTGTGTGTGTGTGTGTGTGTGTGTCTCATCCCCAACATGGGTGAGAAGAGCGTAGGCTTTAATGCAGGTGTGTGTGCGTGGGTTTGTATGGGCGTATGAAAGAACCCGTAAGGATTAACTGTGCGTGTGTGTGTGTGTGTGTGTTGTAGGGGATGCGGGTGGCGTGCCCGTGGAGGTCCACGAGGCCCTGCGCGTTGCCATGGAGAAGCTTCAGGAGCGTTTCACGAGCGTCATGCAGGAGAAGGCCGACCTCAAAGAACGCATGGAGGAACTGGAACACCGCTGCATTCAGCTATCGGGAGAGACCGATACGATAGGTACACACACACGCGCACGCGCCCACACACACACACATGCGCATGCACACGCGCGCACACACACACACACACACACACACACACGCACGCACACACGCACGCACGCACACACGCACGCACGCACACACGCACGCACACACGCATGCACACACACACGCATGCACACACACATGCACACACACATACACACATGCACACACACGCACACACACATGCGCACGCACGCACACACACACATGCGCACACGCGCACACACACATACACATGCACACACACACATGCACACACGCACACACACACCGCACACACACACATGCGCACACACACACACGCGCACATGCGCACACACACACACACACACACACACACACACACACCTTAGCTCTCCAGAGAAACTGGTAGATTAGGTACACATCTAGGAGTCCATAGGTTTTCATCTTGAAGATTTGTACTATGTCATGCACACACATTTAAAGCTAAATCTTTAAACTATAAAACATACAAAATTGCATTAATTTCTCATCTACCCGTGTGTGTGTATGTGTCTGTGTGTGTCTGTCTGTGTGTGTGTGCGTGCGTGTGTAGGGGAGTACATTGCTCTGTACCAGAACCAAAGAGCCATCATGAAGCAGCGGCACATTGAGAAGGAGCACTACATCAGCATGCTGGCCAAAGACAAGGAGGAAATGAAGGTACACACACACACACACACACACACACACACACACACACACACTCACCAAAATTATTCACACATCCCAAATACCTGCCCTCCCCCATATAAACACAATGTACTCTCTAAAGTCCACTTACACACAATGTCTACACATTGGATACACCACTTAGTAGAGGTCTTATACCAACATAGTAGAGGTCTTTGCTCTGGCACTGAATATGTGACTGACGTTGCCGTGGTAACCCCCCAGGCAAAGCTGGCGGAGCTGCAGGACCTGGTGATGCGGTTGGTGGGCGAGAGGAACGAGTGGTACACGCGCTACGTCAGTGCCGTCAGCAACGAGCCCCACAGCGCCCCCCACGGGACCGACACGGAACAGCAGGCCGCACACAGACGCATGGAGCTCAACGCTGTAGATGGACCAGGTACATAAAGCTACAGGGCCGTTGCATATCCTTGGTACAACGTGCTACACACGTCTGCGACTGTCACCAGCCAAATGTGCATTGTTGTTGTGTCCTGCGTCATGTTGTGTCAAGTTAAATAGGCTGGTTGTTCACTGGTCTCTGTGGAAAATCTCCTACTTACAGCACAAGGAGCTTAACACCTTTACTGTAAGTACAGGAAACAGAGCCCTTAGGAGTTGACGTACCTCCACTGGGGTAGAAAAAAATATATATTTTTTTTTCTTTGATGTCTATTTTATGAAATGGAATGTTGTATTAAAATATTTCTCTGCACAATTCTTTGTTAGGATGGTATTTAGATCCTCCCTGGAAATTGTGAAAATTATCCTGTAAAAGGGACATCATCTGCTTTATCACCTGTACTAAGCGTCTGAAATTACCTCCGTCCTCTCCCTCCCTGTGCAGAGTCTATGGACATGAGCTCAGCGGCGGTCTTGGACCCTTCGCCCGAGTCGAGCGAAGAGCCACCACTGCAGCAAAGCGCCGCTGACGGTCAACTCATGGACAGCGCCCCCCTGAGGCCCAAAGAGGATGGCACGGCACGCCAGATCATGCAGCTGCTGCAGGAGATCCAGAACCCCCAGGCCCGGCCCGCGCCCTTCCTCGGAGAGAACCCCTGCATCCCCTTCTTCTACCGGCCGGACGAGCACGACGAGGTCAAGATCCTGGTGGTCTGAGAGACGGATGGACAGAAAGAGAGAGAGAGGGAGGGAGAGAGAGAGAGATGGAGAGAGACATGGCCTAACTTCACTCTTCCTCCCGCTACTCTTACTGTAGCCCCCTCTTCCTCTCTTCCTCCCTCGTCTTCTCTTTCCTTCTCCTCCTCCTCCTCCTCTCTCTCCGTCATCATCTCCGGGAGGTGTCTGCTTACGGAGGCTGTCCGTTAGCGGAGGCTGTCCGTTAGCAGTGGCTGCGGTCAGGTGGCCGCTCTTTATCAGTATGTGTAATGAACTTGGTCTACGGAGTGCTGAGCCACAGTGCTCATATAAAGGGTGAATGGGCATTCATCTACTACTTTACTTTCTTTTTCTCTTGTGTTATGTTCCATAAATACATAGTTCTCTACCACAGTGCTTGAGCGAGCTTCAAAGTGTTTCTCCCATCACCAGTTGTAAAAAAATATAAATGTCTTATCTATCAGTAACATATTCATAGATTTATCAGGGAAGAGGCCTTTCTACATCTTTACCAATGTTTGCTTTTTTCTTTTTTTTTCTTTTTTCTGCAAGGCCTCTCCGAGCCTCCCCTTTGACTAAGAAGTGCAATAAAACATAGAATATCTGCTAGTCTGCTAATGTCTACATCCCTCTCCCGCAGACACTCTTGTCTCTGGGAAACTGGATCTGAGGGGGCACTGTCTGCGGGGCTGTTTCAGATCCCAACCCAGCCCCCCCCCTCCCCCCCCCCATTTTTGTGAACACTTGAATAGATTCATCAGCCCCGTCAGCTGTTGTCAAGCCAAAAAAGACAAAGTTGTGATCGAGGGGAGTGAGAGAGGAGGGCATCTGCTTGAATGTTAAAACACAGCTCCCATCCATCAGAGGTGTGTGTGTGTGTGTGTGTGTCTGTGTGTGTGTGTGTGTGTGTGTGTGCGGAGCGTAGTGGGCTTTGCTGGAACAGGCGCTGCGTGTGTGATGGGTCAGATGCTGAGCGACTCTGAACCCGATCCCCGTGGCGGAGCGGACGAATTGTTGTTTGAAGAGGCACGTTGGACAGACAGTGTTGCTCTAAACACAGAGACAGCTTTTAGACTAATGGTCTGAATTAACACTGAAGGACTAAAGCAGGGACTCCTGGAGGTCAGACGTCCTTTCGTGTAGTGCAGCAGGGTCGGACAAGGTACAGTATGTTTTGGCCTGATTAGATACCGTAGAAGCTTAAGATGTTGTAATGATGAAGTGTAAGAGACACCCGTGCAGGAGAGAGGGGGGGTAGTGCTAAGCTTAGGGTGCCTGGTGTTCTCGCTGAGTGTGATGGAAGTTCTGCAGAGCCATTATTCTCCTCCCCTCACCCCTAGTATCTTTATTCCGATTAAAACACTGAGAACCTGACACAAGGTCTGTACATGAGAGGGAGATGTGTTTCTTTTGTTATTTATAAACATGCTGGTCCACAGCCGTTCTGCGCTGTAGTGTTTTTTTTTTTTTTTCCCCTTCACTATCTGGTAAGCAGACTTCATAGTGCCGTCACAGGACGGTGCCGAGTCTGCTGACTAGTCTGAACTTTGGAGGATGCCAATTGCTCCTGAGGAAAGATGAGGCCAATAGCTCCATCATGGGCACTGTACACTTCCCAATGCCCCTGTGCGGCTGTGTCCTGGACTTCAACCCACTGTTCTCTTGCAAGGACACTTTAAATGTCCACACTAGAGTCAGACACCTACCTGCTACAGATGGGAGAAAAAAAATAACTTTTTGTGATGTCACCCAAGAGTTATCATTGTGGTTGGGATATGCTTGCAGAGTTTTATTTCAATCAAATCTCAGAGAATTCCCAGAATCTTGGGGAATTCCTTATTCCCTGAGAATGACCTCTGTATTCCACCACAATTAGAACAAACATACAAACAAAAAGAGTCAAATCCAGGTTTGTTGTTTGTTTAGTGTTTGTGTTTGTTTTCCCCATGGTGGCTTTTTAAAGTTGGTATCCTATTCCTGTCTTAAGAGCTCAATGAGGCTGGCTGCCTTCCTTCTGGCGTGTTCCGGCTGAGGGTCAGACAGGGGAGGAAAGGTCGGAGAGGGGCTGACCGAGTGTTTTAGTGTGTGTGTGTGTGTGTGTGTGTGTTAGAGAGAGAGCGAGCGAGGGAGAGAGAATCAGGCATTGTAAGGGTGTAAATGTAATATAAAGTAAGCTTGAGGAGTACCTGTTTCCAATCACATAAAGAGGACTGAGTTCATCTTCTGCCACCACTACCACAACCATATTTTAAATACAAGCATCACTCACAGGTGTTTGTACTTGACCTCTGATGCCCCCCTGCTTTTGTGTTAGTGTGTGTGTCAGAATATCATTGTTGAGTGGCAGGGTATTCTTGCTGGCTGACCAGCAGATGAGTTGTGTTTTGTTTGTGTCATCGTGATATTGTAACTGGATGGTTTGTTGCACGTGTGTGTGTGTGTGTGTGTGTGTGAGTGTGTGTGAGACACAGAAACTTCAGGTGTGTGCACAGTATGTCTGGACATCACTGTAACCTGACCTGCAGTTTACATGTTACGAGCCAGGTCAGGTCTGCCCTGAAACAAGCACTTTGGTCAGTAGTTTTTTCCTCTACTCCTGGGGGGCGGGGTTGTTAATTTACAGTCCCAAGAAAGAGCTATGTCTAATTCCTCTATTCACAGATTGATTGTTCCCCCACAAGTTGTGTGTGTGTGTTTTCTGTGAACATTTTGTCAACAGAGGATTAAGGCTGTTGTCAGCCTTGTTGTTGTCTCTAATGTAAAAGACATGTATATACTGTATCTCTGTAACATATTGTATATTCATTCAGATTGGTGTGAGTGAGCGAAATGATGAACCTGGCGCCCCCCACTGTTCATGTTGGTTTCAGCGACCTGAGGGCAGCGAGGGTGACAGTGCTGTTAGAACTCACTGAGCCGTTGCTAGCCAGCGGGTGCAGAGTCACATAGCAGACCTGCACTAGGTTATGATCAAAGATTCTAGAGCGGAGCTCTGTTCTGGAATCTTTGGTTATAATCATACTCTTTCTCAGAGGAAGATCAGATAACAACCTTTTTTTTTTTTATGAGATGGGCGTCGAATGAATGCCGTCACAGAGCACTTCAGATCTGACATAGGGTACTGGAAAGGGTGTAGAGTTACCTATTGGATCTCTGTGAGCCACTGCCTTCATTGAGAATCCCAGCGCTGTGAGCCCATTGGCTGAGGGGGTTGCTGGGGGAGTCTGGGTAAATGTAGGTAGGCTGGGGTGCGGTGTGATTTAATAAGAAAAAATGGTTAACTAAATGAAATTCTATTTATTTGGAATAAGTATCTGAACTAATCAGTTTTAATGCATCGTAGACTGTTGGAAACAAAATGAAGGAACCATGGAGAGATCCAGTTGAAATGGTTTTCAGCAGTTATATTTCTGATGTGATTTCTTCCTTACCATGATTTTTTTTTCCCCTCTTAAAAATAAAACTGATTCAGCAAAGCGATCAGGACTTGTCATTCATATGTGTATGTGCTAATGGTGCATGTGTATAAAGTCAGACAGTCACTAGAATAGGAGTTTTTAAAAGATGGAAGTCAAGGCATCACCAAAGTAATATGCTGCATTCTAGACAACTCGGACACCAGACTTCTGACTTTGAAGACCCGTTAGGTGGCCGGAGTTAAAAAAGTGGGAACGCCGAGTGGTGTTCAATTGTACTTTTTTCCCAGTAAGAAGTCAGAATCCTTGACCTGAATTTGTTTTGAATGCAATTCAGAGATTCCAACTAAGAAATCTGAGACTTCCATGCTACAAGTTAGTTAGAGTACATTGGATAAAAGACTTTCCTGAGTGGAAGCTTTAAATGTACAGGAAAAAACATCCAAATGAATACATCCAAATGCTGGTTTGGTTTTGGAACACATATTTTAATTTCTCCACAAAGCACAGGCAGTCCTGCTTGAGAAACTCGCTCAACCCACAGCGGTGAAACACAGGACGTATCACAGCAGGACAGAGTATTTACACGCACACACACATACAGTACACGCACACACTCGTTCAACTGTCTTCAGTCATGATCAGGGTGAATCACCTGCATGTCACACTCAATCAGTCACTGCCAACTACACAACTGACCGGAAAAAAACACAATTTTTTAAAAATTATTTTATCACGTCACAATTATTTTTCCCTTTTCAGATTAGATGTTTCATGTTTAAATATCAGTAATTTCAAGTCATAGTTACTCATAAACTCAACAGCTGAATATTCATTAATCTTACATTTCAACTAGTGTCTAAACAGTGGAAGTACAGATCCCACCACAGGTGCACCATAAACATACGTAAGTAACATTTAAGATATGTCCATTATACACTATTTTACTCTTAAAATCATTTCTTTTACTAGTTGCAATTGCTGAGACTTGGGGTTTGGGGCAGCACAGACATCAGGGTCAAAGGTAGTCTCTTGGGATGGACTTCAAGGAGAAGAGGAGGGACGCACAAGTAGAGTGCCCTGCACTAGGTTTTGGTTAGGGCCGTATGGGGGGGGGGTTAGTGCCATGCTAAACAGAAACAATTACAGAATCTACCACAGCAAAACCACAGAAGACATAGATGCCCATGGGGGAGGTCTCATGTATTTCAGATCAACAGAACAAACGATACAGAGGAGGGGTTGTGCATGACATGAGCCAGAAGAGTTTTGTCGTTTTACTCTAAACCCCTGATTTCATTAGTCAACATTACTCACAAGCAGAGTAGTTTTTTTTTAGAAGTTTTTTTTTTATTAATCTATTCTAAAATTCACCAGCAGACACAATCTACGTATTAGCAACTTTCTCCTCTCAATGTGTCAGTGTGCCCTAGGAGTCCGCTGATGACTAGTGTGTTGAACTCTACTCAGTTCAGGTCATCTAAAATGTGTCTGGTGTATGAGTGTCGTGCACAGGTCTTAAAGACAACCTGTCCACTAGAGATAAATATTGCACATTCTAAGTAGATCCCGCCTCACTAAGTGAACTGTTTTATGCTACATGTAGATATGGTGTTTGAAGAGATAGGAGCAGAGGTGAACACACAAGTCACCTGGGTCGGATGAGCACTTAATCAGTAGCCTTGGTCTGAACTAGAGCGCACTAAAAGGGATTGGGACACAGCTTGCCAATTCTAGGGAACAAGAGGTAGAGATAGATCTAGACCTAACCCTAGGAGGGGGATTGGGATTTGGGACTTAGCATGTCAAATTTAGGGAACAAGAAGCAGAGACGGGTCTAGATATAACCTTTACCCAGGGGTAGGAGGGGGATTGGGACATAGCATTTCAAATCTTGGGTAGAAGAGTCAGAGACAGATCTAGACCTAACCCTAGGATTGGGATTGGGACATTGCATGCCAAATTTAGGAAACAAGAGGCGAAGACAGCTCTAGACCTGACAAGCACAGATCACTAGGGTGTGCGAGCACTGGGCTGAAATGCATATTGGGTGCTTACTGCTGTATCACTAACATGGGGGGGGGGGGGGGGGGGGTCATCACAGTGTCAGAGAGAACACCTAGAGAGCCAATGGGGAGTGAGGGGAAGATCAGAGGGAGTTGGGTAGCCAAGGAGCAGATGGAACCTTCTGGAAAATCAACCTGAGGTGCAGCAGGGGTTCTGTCAGCACTGCCAACCTTCTCCTCCTCCTCCTCCTCCATTCCCCTTCATCATCATCATCATAATCATCTTTTACTCTTAGTCATTAGACATGGGTGCGTGGAGAACGTCACATGAGGGTTGGCCCCGAGGAGTCTCCTCTCTCTTCTTTAATTCTATTCAGTCCTTTCTTTCTCTCTATGTGTGAGAGGCTGGTTGGTTGTGCTGGTGGGGGTGGGGGTTCTGTTTTGTTTTCTTTCTTTTTTTTGGAGGGTGTGTGGGGGGGGGGGGTGGTTGTATTTTCTGGAGTTTGATGCAAGTCTCTCATTTTCCGCTGTGAAGAGCACAGAAGAGAGGGAAGAGAGGAATAGAAGGAGGAAAAAAGAAAAAGAAGGAATAAGGGAAAGAAAATCAAGAGTCGAACGGAGGCAGGGGGCTCTCGGGGCGAGAGGGGCTTCCCTTGCTGGGGCGGCTGACCAATATAAACAATAAATAAAATTAGAACATAAACATTGGGGGAGAAAAAAAGACAAAGAAAGGAGGGATAAAGGAAAAAAGGAGTGCAGAATGGACAGATGAGAGTGTGAAAGAGTAGAACATTCGGATCTCTGAGATGTCAGGATCAGAAGGAACTGCCACAGCTGTTTCCTGCTCAGCAGCTTGTCACAGGAAACCATTTGTGCAGTTACATACTGCTAGTAAGTAGATTTTCTTCTGCACCCTTGACGGTGATGTATCGATTGCCAGATAGTGAAAGCCAATTACAAAACACGGTGGCGGCTGTCCTGACACCTCAGAAATCTGTGAGAGCTCAGCAGAGGGAGAAAACGGACAAGGACGTGAGAACACTTAAAAATGGCACATTGATATAAACAAACAAACAAACACAGAAAAAAAAACAGCACACTTCAGGAGATGCAGTTATCCCAAAACCCTCAGGCTGGCGCCGGCTGGGGCGGATGCGGCCCACATGCGGCCCAAGTCCGCCCCGGGCAGGGCAGCCGTCCAGAAAGTCGCTGTGCGACAGAGATAACGCATCGGACCCAGGCAAGAACGCGAGCATTAGCACGTGGGCCAAACCCACTACTTCCAAACACCAGAAACGAGAAACAGAAGAAGAAGAAAGGAAGAAGATGATTTGGAAGAAGAAAGCATTCTTTCATTCAGCTCATGGGAAGAAGAGAGCAAAAAAAGAGATATAAACAAAACAAATTTAAAAAAAAAAAAAAGTAAAACCTCTAACTACTGAAAGCACAGGATACCCAAACCTTTTCTTCTTTCCATGCACACTCCATGTGTGTGCGTGTGTGTGCGTGTGTGTGTGTGTGTGTGTGTGTGTGTGTGTGTGTGTGTGTGTGTGCACATGTTTTTCCGAGGCAAAAGAGTGTGAAGACACTGAGGGGTGGGTCTTGTGGGAGTGGCTGGGAGAGGTAAGCTGTTTTGATTGGGCAGGCAGCTGTGCTCCTGCTGTAGGCCATGGCGGTGGGAGGGGCTAATAGTCTAAGAAGGAGGAGTCTGAGGCTCTGTGGGGTCTGGAGGGAGAGGGCGGCGGCCTGCGGCTGCCATGGAAACACACAGAAACACACAGGGACACAGACAGGAGACAGGGAATGAGTGTAGGGCAACACACACACACACACATAGGCTTTGGAGATATATAGCATAGGAAACTGGTACACACAGACAACACTTTGTCACAAACACATACATTTAAAATGACATGGGATTCCTCAAGACATTTATTCACTTTAGCTGTACTGGAAGATTCAAGTGGAAAATAGAGCTGACATACTGGAAGATCATTTTGTCTCCATTAAAGAACTTAAGAATGACTACTGTAAGGAGATGTTTTAGCCTGGAAGCCAGCCCGAATTTACCCTGCACACAAAATTCAAGTTTGGGAAATTCGGTCGGTTCAGTCGCTCCATTGGAATAGAATATGAGTCTGGCCTAGTCCAGGCTAGAAATGTCCAGTACTCTACTCTGCTAAATGACAGACTTGTGATGGAATGTCCAGTGCATTAGAGAAATGTTTAGTTGCATCCCTCAAATCAACTGATAGCAGAGCAAAGGATTGCCACCAACTAATTAATGTCAACAGTAAACAATTTTCAATGTTATCTATTTCTGTCATGCTGCTTACAATCCTTAAAGTTACATAAATATAATTTACAAGGTACAAATGTTTAACGTTATTTTGTTTGTGCAAGTCATGTACAGCTGGATATAACTTCCTGGTGTCAAAAACTGAAAAGACAAAGATTAAAAATGCAACATCAAATTCGCCATCACACTTTGAGAGGAGCTATCCTACGTGTTGTAGTGAGGAACCGAACGATATGTGAGACAAGCTATCCTGCATGTTGTAGTGAGGAACCAGGCGATGAGTTAAAGGAGCTATCCTACGGGCCTTAGGGAGTAACCAAGCGATAGATGAGAGGAGCTATCCTACGTGTCTTAGTGTTTCTTGGTGTTTTATGCCCCTAATGTTGTCTTCAAGGCAGCGCTGCCTGGAAGGCATTAGGGTTAGGCATGGGTTACGGTTAGGTTTAGGATTAGGTGCCTTTAAATCAGCGGTGGCGTGGCAGCGCTGCCTGGAAGACGACGTTGGGGGCATAAAACACCATCGAGCTGTCTTAGTGAGGAACCAAACGATAGGTCAGAAGAGCTATCCTAAGTGTCTTAGTGAGGAACCAAACGATAGGTCAGAAGAGCTATCCTACTGTAAGTGTCTTAGTGAGGAACCAAACGAAAGGTCAGAAGAGCTATCCTACTGTAAGTGTCTTAGTGAGGAACCAAACGATAGGTCAGAAGAGCTATCCTACTGTAAGTGTCTTAGTGAGGAACCAAACGATAGGTCAGAAGAGCTATCCTACTGTAAGTGTCTTAGTGAGGAACCAAACGATAGGTCAGAAGAGCTATCCTACTGTAAGTGTCTTAGTGAGGAACCAAACGATGGGTCAGAAGAGCTATCCTACTGTAAGTGTCTTAGTGAGGAACCAAGCGATGGGTCAGAAGAGCTATCCTACTGTAAGTGTCTTAGTGAGGAACCAAACGATAGGTCAGAAGAGCTATCCTACTGTAAGTGTCTTAGTGAGGAACCAAACGATAGGTCAGAAGAGCTATCCTACTGTAAGTGTCTTAGTGAGGAACCAAACGATGGGTCAGAAGAGCTATCCTACTGTAAGTGTCTTAGTGAGGAACCAAGCGATGGGTCAGAAGAGCTATCCTACTGTAAGTGTCTTAGTGAGGAACCAAGCGATGGGTCAGAAGAGCTATCCTACTGTAAGTGTCTTAGTGAGGAACCAAACGATAGGTCAGAAGAGCTATCCTACTGTAAGTGTCTTAGTGAAGAACCAAACGATAGGTCAGAAGAGCTATCCTACTGTAAGTGTCTTAGTGAGGAACCAAACGATAGGTCAGAAGAGCTATCCTACTGTAAGTGTCTTAGTGAGGAACCAAACGATAGGTCAGAAGAGCTATCCTACTGTAAGTGTCTTAGTGAGGAACCAAACGATAGGTCAGAAGAGCTATCCTACTGTAAGTGTCTTAGTGAGGAACCAAGCGATAGGTCAGAAGAGCTATCCTACTGTAAGTGTCTTAGTGAGGAACCAAACGATAGGTCAGAAGAGCTATCCTACTGTAAGTGTCTTAGTGAGGAACCAAGCGATGGGTGATTTATGGTGACTATGCAGATAACGGCATGGAAGATCCATAATCCAGAGGAAGCCGTTATCTGTGTGGGCATGAGGCTTTGGAACAGTGGACATTACATACGTCACATAACGGACAGGTTTCCTTGGTAAATGCTTCTATGGCAACATTCACCAACAGAGCCATGGTTGTGTAAGATGCCACTGGCGGGTGGGGGGGGGGGGGTGGGGGGGGGGGACAAGGGTTGTAACACAACGGTTACACTGCTTCTTGACCCCTGACCTTTGTGTCAGCACTCCGTCTTAGATCCACTTGGATGTGATGTAGAGGTGTGTGCATTTCTGCTCCGAGTGTGCATGAATGACTGCACATGTGTGACTGCATGTGTGTGTAAATATGGTGTGGAGAATCACCACATCACGTAAAGGAATAATATATCTAACCTTTCCTTTGATGTGAGGAAAGATATCCTGCACAGCATACTTGCATACACCCACACACACACCACCACACACACACACACACACACACACACACACAGACACACACACACACACACACACACATTAGTATGCTGGTTAAGTAACAGCAAACCATCGTGTGAAGTCAATCAGGGTCTACACTGACACGTCACCAACAAATTTGCTTCTAATTTCTCTTCCTTAAGACCTCCTTTGTGCACAGCAATGGCCCCCTATGAGAGCCTATGATATACGTCTCAGAAAGAGGTGTGTGGCTGTGGCCTTTAGGACTCTGTGGTCAGGACGCAGGTGTGCACTCAGCTACGCTACAGAGGTGGCATTCTCTTAATGACCCTGTTTGAACTTCAGACACATGGGGCAGGACTCTGTCCACTCCGTAACCACGGTAACCTTTTGTGAGAGAGTGGTTAGGGAGCGGTCAGACTCTCAGGGTCATGCAGCAGGAAGAGCCCAGTCCAATGTGCTGAGACCAGCACCAGACACGAGAGAGAGAGAGAGAGAGAGACAGTTATAAGTAAGTTATTAAGAGGGTGAGTGTGAGTAATTAAAAGGGGTGAGTGTGAGAGATACAGAGAGGGTTAAGTGTGTTTGTGTGTGTGTGACAGAGAGAGACAAAGAGAGTGTGTGAGGGTGTATTTGTTAATTATAGAGAGGGGTGTGTGTATGTGTGTGTGTGTGTGTGTGTAGTGTGTTTGAGACAGAGAGAGAGAGTGTGAGTGAGTGTGTGTGTGTGTTTGTTATTATAGATAGGGTTGTGTGTGTGTGTGTGTGTGTGTGAGTGAGTGAGTGAGTGAGTGAGTGAGTGAGTGAGTGAGTGAGAGAGAGTGAGAGAGAGTGAGTGAGTGAGAGAGAGTGAGAGAGAGAGAGAGAGAGAGAGAGAGAAAGAGAGAGAGAGAGAGCTGGGCAAGTTGGTGAGACTGGGAGCACCACACGTACCAGAAGCGTTAGTCCTCACTGGTCACTGATTGTAATTCTGAAAGAGGAATCATAGCGGACAGGTGGAGGTGGTGGTGAGGGAAGATGAGGGGTGAGGGGGTGGTGGTGCAAGACCAGAGGGTTTTAGATGTGGAGGACAGAGAGAGAGACAGAGAGACAGAGAGAGAGAGACGCACGGCACTACTGACTGCTGTCATGTCTGGTCAAACTCCAGACTAATAACACTCCTCGTGTTAATTTCAGTCCAGTCCAAAAGAGCTAGTAACTACTCATGCGCTTACTTAGTGTGTGTTGATTTCAGAGAGTGTTTTACTGTATGAGATTTACCTAATTAGTGACTGACCAGAATGAATCCTCAGTGTAAAGATGTTTAGTTGGTTAAACTGAATATTTAAGGGAGTATACACACATCCCTTGCTGCAGGTGTGTGTGTGTGTGTGTTGAGGCTAGACAGCAGTCTTGAGTGGTGTGAGTGTCTCATTAAGGAGGCAAGCAGCTGCCCTGACTGTTTTCAGGTACTGTAATGTTACCAGAGTTAGCACAGGACCACAAGCAACAGAGGGCAATGTTAGCAGATTATTAGCATCACAGAGGAGACAGAGAGAAGAAAAAAGCAACCCAACGCGCGCACACACACACACACACACACACACACACACACACACACGATGTCCCCTGCCACATACACACATTCTTTCTTCCCTTCACACCTCTTTGGTCCTGCAGATTTCCCAATTGCGCCAGACAAATTCCTTAAAAGTAGTGCGTTAAAGGTCTGTGACTCTAGCCTGCACTTGTTGATGTTTGACACAAACATAGTGGCTCAGATTGAGCCGTGAACAATCCCAGCCAATTAGGATACTGTTTCAACACAGAGTCATTTAATATGATATCAACAACTTTTTATGTATGTGAAAGCAAAATGGCAGACTGCATCCTTCAGACTATCAAACTATGATTTACTAATAACTTTCTTGGCAAAATGTTTCTGAACACTTTGCTACAAATGTCTGATTAGAAGTACATCCGTCCTCTTATGTGTGTGTGTCTTCTGAAGACTCACGGTGAGTCTACACCATGTTTTTGAATGTGCGCAAAGCTCTTCGGTCTGGTGTATCCTGTTCCGTTGCACTATACGCTCTGTGATTGGAATGCTTCAGTTGTGTGGCCGTTGTAACCCAGCTGTACGCCACTCCCTCTAGCTTTCCCTCAGTCACACACACACACACACACACACACACACACACACACACACACAGAGTAAATACCACTACAGTCTTCAGCTCCACTGGAAACAAATTCAAGATCTTTGTCTCCTCTCAGCCTTGATGGGATGTATTTAAAATATCCAGTTCAAGTTTATTCATACATAATAACTGTAATCGACTGAAAGAATCCATGCTTCACATATTTTGAAGTGATGCTCCCCAGATGATTACAATCAATCAGCTCATCACAGTGATTATAACTCCCTTCTTAATATTTGGATATGAGACACGTATCTGCAGCTTTTAACTGTGTATATACTGTAGATATAGTAAGATCAACACATTGACATTAACTTTGCTCCCTGTCACAGGTTGCCATTAGTTCTTATCTTTCCTTTTAAAGCTCACCTGTATTCCATATCTTTAGCTTTTAACACATGCCATGGTTGCTGTGGTTTCCCAGACTTCTTTCACAATCTTAAATCACTGTCCACTTTTTTTAAAACATCCTCGCCAGCACCTCTCCCTCTCTATGGTAACGGGACTCACCTGGGCACGCCGGGGGGTGCACGGTTGGGGCGCGAGGGCACCTGTGGGGGTCCCGGGTCAGGTGAGGCCCCCGGGCGCGAGGGGACGGGGGGGCCTCCGGGGGGGGGGTCCCGGCGCAGAGCCCCGCGAGCCTGGACGTGCTGGGGGACCTGGAGGGGGCCCTCGTCTCTGAGGAGTGGGGCTTGTGGCAGGGGACCTGGAGGAGCAGGGGCGGGGGAGGGGGGGGGGGGGGGGGGGGGGGGTAAAGTTTCGAGTTTAAAGGAAAGTTAATGTTATTTTTTTAATTCCATTCATTCATTCATCTCCAACACAATTTCTAATCTTTTACATGTGTAATCCCACCTTACTATGTTTACTTTCTAATCACTTTAAGATACATCCCTGTTTTATTTCTGAAATCTGAAAAAGTATAAACTGTGAAATCAGCTTGTGGTGACATGTGTTCGACTGTTGATGACAGAGTGCCCGACTTTGACACAGGACACTCAGCATAAAGAAGTACATATGGAGATGTGCCAACTTATACACAGTATAAGGAACTACATACTGTATGCAGATGTAGATGATAGATGAAGAGCCAAAACCTCAAAATGATGGTGAAAAAAAATGTAAACTGAAAATACGTTATTACAAGCCCTAATGCTTTGCCATGCTACATAGTGTGTGCTTTTTTCAGGGAACACTAGGGGGCGCCATGTCACTGAACCCACAGTGACTCAACTGCACACCCTCCTGACTGATTACTGACTTGGTATGATGATATGAGGAGTGTTCAAGACAGTGATGGCAGGCGACTGTTGGGACTGGATCCTGTGCAGAGAGATGACCCCACTGACCTGTCTAATTCTACTTCATTGTGCCTTCCTCCCTGCCCCTCTTCCTTCCCCCTCCTCTCCACTGTCTCCCTCCTCTCCTCTCCTCTCCTGCTCTCCTCTCCTCTCCTCTCCCTCCCTCCTCTCCTCTCCCTCCCTCCTCTCCTCTCCTCTCCCTCCCTCCTCTCCTCCTCCTCCCTCCTCTCCTCCCTCCCTCCTCTCCTCCCCTCCCCCCTCTACTCCTCTCCACTCCTCTCCTTTCCTTTCCTCTCTCTCCCTCCCTCCTCTCCTCCCCTCTCCTCTCTTTTTCCCCCCTCTCCACCTCTCCCACTGCTCCTCCTCTCTACCTCTCCTCTCCTCTCCCCCCGCCCCCCCACGCTCCTCTTCTTCCTCACCTGCCCCCGGATCCTCCTCTCTGCACCTGCAGCCAGGAGTCGTCGACGGGCGGGGGCATGGCGGTGGTGATGGTGGTGGTGCTGATGTCGCCGATGATGTTGAGCGCCTCGCGCAGGGCGTAGTACATGCGCAGCATCTCGTCGCGGTGCTGGGCCTGCTCCTGGGACTCCTCCATCAGGGAGTTCTGGTCCCCGCACGAGTACAGCTGCGCCAGCAGCTCCGCATTAATGTACTCCTTAGTCTGGACACAGGACGCAGGAGACGGGGAGAGGTGGACAGAGAGAGAGAGGGGGAGGGGGGCAGGGAGAAAAGAGGAGGATAGAGGGGGAGAGGTGGACAGAGAGAGAGAGAGAGGGAGAAAAGAGGAGGATAAAGGAGGAGAGATGGACAGAGAGAAAGAGAGGGAGAAAAGAGGAGAGATGGACAGACAAGAGAGACAGAGGGAGGGAGAAAGGAGGAGGATAGAGGGGGAGAGATGGACAGAGAGAAAGAGAGGAAGGGAGAAAAGCAGGGAAAGATGGACAGACGAGAGAAAGAGACAGAGGGAGAAAAGAGGAGGATAGAGGGGAAGAGATGGACAGAGAAAGAGAGGGAGGGTGAAAAGAGGAGAGAGAGATGGATAAAGGAGGAGTGATGGACAGTGAGAAAGAGAGGGATGGAGAAAAGGACAGAGAGATGGACAGACAGGAGAGAGAAAGAGAGGGAGGAAGAACATAGAGGGAGAGATGGACAGAGAGAAAGAAAGAGGGATGGAGAACAGAAAAGAGAAGAGAGGGGGAAAGCCAAGAGAGAGAAAGGAGGAAGAGTGGAATGAAAAGAAGAAATAGAGATGGACAAAGACAAGAGAGGAGGATGTGAGAGAGAGACAGAGAATGTGGGAGGAATGAGAGGAGGGAATGAGGGGGGAGAGGTGGAAATGTTTAGAGGTGAGCAGTTAACATAACTGTGAATGATTAAAGTATGTGTAAAGTGTGTGTGTGTGTGTGTGTGTGTGTGTGTGTGTGTGTGTGACTGACGTTGTTGACCATCAGGTGCATGATGGTCTTGGGGATGAGGTCCCGGACGGTCTTGTTGACGATGCCCATGTAGGAGTCCACCAGGCTGCGGATGGTCTCCACCTGGCGCTCCAGCTGGGGGTCCATGGAGTTCATGAAGCTGTCTGAGCCATTCTCATCCGAGGTGTCACTCTGGACACACACACACACAAACACAAACACAAACACAAAAACACACACACACACACACACACACACACACACATAAGACAGTTAGTGTAGACACACACAGAAATGAGAAGAAGACAGACAATAACAATTAAACCTATAATAATAATAATGAGAAAATCTAACAAGATATAAATAAACATAGTATACTATATAAAGCACCTATAAGCATAATCATAAAGAGCTGTATGAATGCTGTAGTTCGTAGTTCTGAGACCTGGACCCCTTGAGATACTTTAAAAGTATTTAAAAGAAAGGTGAAAAGAAATATATTCAAGAGCGTACTACTCACACTACTCACAATACAGGAGCTAAATGACAGATGTGCTAAAGTATGCACTAAACTACTTTACTTTAAAATTAGACAGATATTCTAGTTTTAAAGATTTCAATACTTTATGATGGATGGTCTGACTGGCGAAGTTTAGGGGCAACAGGAAAGTCTTTCACAAAGTAGACAGCAAAAAACTGTCTTGAAGTGCTAGAACATTCTTTGATTTCAGTGGTGGACAGACACACACACGCACAGATATTTTCCTTCAAATTCGTTTGCATACTGACGAATCAGCTCCATTAGTATGCATTTGAGATCCAACAACCACAAAGACATGATCTCACACTGGGCACTGACTGGAGCTACCACACACACACACACACACACACACACACACGCACACGCACACACTTACTCCTTGTGTGTGTGATTAAAGCTCAGATCTGCTTTCAGAGGTCTGTCCGTCTTGGTGTGTGTGGGCGAGCCTTTATCTAAAGTCTTAACTCACCCTGACTCCACCAATCACATGGCTCTGCAGTGCAACACTGTGCTGTCGCTCAATGCCCCGCCACACACACACACTTCCTGATCTCGGGAGGGTGACACAATTACCTCATCGACTGATTGTAAAAACATCAACATCACAACCAATCAGGCGGATTCATTAGGCATCAGAGAGAGATCTCACAGCCTATCAGATAGTCTTATGGACAATGATCACCTGATCTGAGGAGAGTGATAAATTGCACCAAACTCCAACATCATCAGGATTATGTATTTTTTAGGTTTTTATTTTGGCCACTAAGCTTAACAGTGACAGGTGACAGGTTCATAAGCTTAAAGGTATACTATGCAAGATTTTCACCCTAATATAACCTTTACAAAGCCAATTTGATGGTAAACAAACTTGTAATAGAGGAATCGTTCACCTAGCATAGTCATACAGCATAGCCCTAGTGAGTCGCTAACAAGAGAACCAGCCATGCAACTTCAAGAATAGTTGACCCGAAGACATCTCACGAGAATCATGAAACATTACCTTGTCATCAACGTTACAACGGCAGAGTAAAATATAAATATATCGCAACTCTACAGTCGCGATATATTCAGGGGGAGTTCTACAGTCGCCAAAAACACCTGATACTGCATAGTATACCTTTATCAAAGAGTGTAGGAACATAAAGAGAACATTATAGGCTGACAGAACTTACCTTTCCTTCTTTGTCCTAGTCAGAGAGAGAGTGAGAAGAGAGAGAGAGAGAGAGAGAGAGAGAGAAGAGAGAGAGAGAGAGAGAGAAAGGAGAGAGAGAAAAAAAAAGAGAGTGAAGGAGAGGAACAGAATTAGCATAGATTTGCAAAGTCACAGGAATATGTACAGGTGTGTGTAGCACAGGTAGATGTAGCACAGGGGTATTTGGCACAGGTGTGTGTGGACTCTACTGTATGGAAGTAGTACTTATTGCTGCACTAACTTGTCCTTGTCACACTATACCTTGATTGTTTCCATTTTTGTAAGTCACTTTGGTTAAAAGGATATCAGCAAAATGTAATGTACTGAAAAAGGTGTGTGTGTAGCACAGGGATATGTAACATAGGTATAAGTAGCCAAGATCTAGCACAGGTGTGTGTAGCACAGTGTGTGTTCTTACAGCGGCACGCTCTGGGTAGACGCCGGCGCGCAGGAATGATGCCTTCCAGCCATCCAGGTCCTCCTGTGTCTCACAGGCCAGCTCCAGCTGCCGGTAGTCCTTATACACATTCCTTACGGAGGGATAGAGGGAGGTGGAGAGAGGGGAAGAAAGAATGGGTTTAGAGAGTGTGGGAGACGTTACAAAGACTCTAGGGGTTTGTTTCATTTTTATCGTAGTTCTGTGTGTTTATGTGTGTGTGATTGTGTGTGTCTGTGTGTGTGTGATAGAGAATTACCTTGTCATGCCAATAAAGCATATTGAATTGAATTGAATGAGAGAGTGCGTGTGCGAGTATGTGTGTGCATGACACAGACCTCTGCTCAGTGTTGAAGAGGGCAAAGATGTGCTTTCTGGACATGAATCCAGCATCCACATCGCGCAGCTTCAGGTTGTCCACCTGGAGCATGTACTTCTTTTCTTTCTCCTGCAGGGGGCGACAGATGCAGGTCAGACTAACACCAGGGCAGATGCAGACAGTGAGAGAGACAGACGCCTCAGCCTGGGACGGATTAAAGCGCCAAGCCAAAATGCACACACTGATAGCTGACACACGGAGCACAAGAGAGAGGGATAAAGTGTGTGTGTGTGTGTGTGTGTGTCTCTTTATGTGTGTTTGAGAGAGAGTGACTGGTGTTCCAATATGCTCATGTGAGTGACTAAGACATTTAGGCAGAGAGAAAGAAGAGGGGGCAGAGAGAGAAAGAGAGAGAAAGAGAGAGAAAGAAAGAGAGAGAGAGAGAAAGAAAGAGAGAGAAAGAGAGAGAGGGGA
>NC_055969.1:19539456-19541956 GCF_018492685.1 Alosa sapidissima
GAGCGGCTTAGATAAACCTCTGCTGATTTATATATTTACAGTAGAAAAAAATGGTAATCAAGAGCTGATGAGGCGGCAATCACTCCAAAAAGGGGATTTGAGGGGAATCTGGGAATGTTTAGGCTGCCTCCGGGATTGGGAATGAGACGTGAGCTTTCGGAATGTGCTTCTCTCCACAGGAGACACGGCAGACTGCTGACGCTGCCCATCTCTACTCAGTCACCTCTCTCTCCCTCTCACTGCTAACTCCTCTCTCTCTTGCCTCTTTTTTACCTCCTCATCTTTCATTCCATCTTTCTTTCTCTTTCCTTCTCTCCGTCTAACATTCTTCTTTCTCTTTCTCCTTCTTTCTCTCTTTCCTTTTCCATTTCCATTTTTTTTCACCACCCCACTTTCATTTTCTCTCTCTCTCTCTGTTTCTCTCTCTCCCCCTCTCCCTCTCTCTTCCATTCTCTCTCCCTCTCTCTTCCATTCTCTCTCTCTCTCTCTCTCTCTCTCTCTCTTCCATTCTCTCTCTCTCTCTCTCTCATAGCTGCAGCCCTGAGAGGCAGAGCTACTGGTGAGAAGGCCTCTCAGCTGCTCAACCGCTTGCATCCCAACGCCTTTGGAGTGGGTACAAGGCTCAGTGAGTACTCTATATGTTTGTGCAGTGTGTTTTGTGTATTAGCATTCGTGCATACACTTGTTGTTGGTGGTATGTGTGTGTGTGTATAAGTATATCTATCTCCCCTTGGGTCCACTGAGAGCCGAGAGCTGCCCGCCCCGCCTGCCCAGTGTTCAGACTACCTGTTCAGGAAGTCGTGGTTGTACAGTAGTCTGCACATTGGTTAGGCTGTGTGGGAAAACGCGAGACACACTCTCCAATGCTCTCACACACTCTGTGCTTCGGTGACGTCACACACGGGACCCATGGGATGCTGGAATGGTAACAACTGCACTTTAGCTCGTCCTGTCCTCAAATTAGCTAATGTTATGGCTGCTGTTCAGCTGTTGATCAGCTGCATGGTTTAATACTGTATTGAGCAATGGATTAAAGAAAGTGGTGGTTTATTCGTCTTTGACTCATGTACAAATAAAACAAAAGTGGTTTACACTGAGATCTTTTTTTGTGTGTTTCTGAGGGTGTGTTTGTCTGTAAATATTTAGCTTGGTCTGTCCCTGTGCATGAAACAGAGAGAGTGCTGTAAACAAAGTCAGTGCTTACAAACACACCACACACTCAAAGCTGTCTTTAGGGAAATGTGTGAAAATGATGTACATAATGTTGTTGTGCTACTTCAATAAAGTTTGTTTTAAAATGATATAAAGTCTGAAGTGTTTTGCTTATGCGTCAGAACTGTACAGCGGTGTTCTGTATGTCCCTCTCTCAACTCCTCTGTGTGTGTGTGTGTCTCTCTCTCTCTCTCTCTCTCTCTCTCTCGCGAGTGTGTGTGCGCGAGTGTGTGTGTGTGTGTGTGTCTGTGTGTCTGTGTGTGTCTGTGTGTGTCTGTGTGTTCTTGTGTGTGCGTGTGTGTGTGCATGTGTGTCTAGAAGCCAAAAGTGACAAAACTACTGTAGGTATAACACAATCTACCTCTAAAATGGAACAATCTCCATTCTGACCGGCATCAAAATATAACTGACTGAGAATATTCCAGAACCCCTCACTACTGTACCAACCCGCCAGGACTGTCCTCTCTCTCTCTCTCTCTCACTCACACACACACACACACACACACATACATATAACCAACATATAACCAATATAACGCACATATATTGAATTTCCCCTTGGGGATCAATAAAGTATCTAGCTATCTATCTATCTATCTATCTATCTATCTATCTATCTATCTATCTATCTATCTATCTATCTCTATATAACATGTAACCAATCAATAAATCCACACCTACAGGCCCGACGGGCAAATTCACATTATTTGAATTTATATAAAATATAATCATATTTTTGTTACACATCCAGCTCCACACCCATTATTCTTGGTTGAATAGCTCCCAAACTCCTCACTTGCCACATGATAAACCATATATAAAAATAATCGATATGATTAGGTGCTCTTGAGTAATCCAGTTTTAGCATTATATCATGTAATTATATCCTAAGATATGTAAGCAAATGTATTTGCTTTTCCATATCATTGATTCGAATGTTGGTCAAAGCATGAACAGGTCAACTGTGCCTTAGACAGGGTTAGTCTAACCCTAACCCTTCCCCCAAACCATGCACAGGTCAACTGTGCCTTGGACAGGCTTAGTCTAACCCTAACCCTTCCCCAAAACCATGCACAGGTCAACTGTGCCTTGGACTACATGACAAATGTACAAATTACATTCTTCCTCCAGTGGTTCAGTGACAAACAAACCACAAAACCATTTCTGAAATAAATATATTTATTTCAGAAAATATATAAATATATTTATTTCAGTGCATACATTTTTGCAAATTGTTAAGCCATAGTGTATTCGATCATCACGATATTGTCAGATTCCAAACAATACA
>NC_055969.1:19554456-19571956 GCF_018492685.1 Alosa sapidissima
CTAGTTCTTAGCAAGTCCCCAACACCCTAACCCTTATTATATCCCTAACACCCAAACCCTAACCCTAGTCCTTAGCACGTCTCTAACACCCTAACCTAATCCATATCATATCCCTAACACCCTAACCCTAATATTTCTCATATCCCTAACACCCTAAACCTAGTCTTTAGTGCGTCACTAACACTCTTACCCAAAACCTGATCATAAACCTTGTCCATAGCAAGTCCCCAACACCGTAACCCTTATCATATCTTAACACCCAAACCATAACCTTAGTCCTTAGCAAGTGCCCAACACCCTAACCTTAGTCATTAGCAAAGTCATCACCCTTATCATATCCCTTACCCTAGAGCGTCCCTAACACCCTCACCCAAAACCTCTAACACCTGGGCTTGAGGCTATCAAAACTATCAGACATTCGTGTTGTAATCAGGACCACACAGGTGACTACACATAGATGCACTTTTTATCTGCATGTGGGGGTTAAGGGTCATGGATCTTTGGGTGCATTGGAAGTCAGGAACTCGGTGGTGCTCACATCTCAAAACTGTAGACTCGACCGACACAAAACCCTTGACAACAACACAAAATGGCAGCCATTTAGTGGGTGCTCTGCCTCATATGCCATACTAAACCACGAGCAAATAGGTGGGTTGGGGGGATGGGGGGGGAGCATGCGGGAGTGAACAGCACACACTAATCATGCAGTGGTGGGGTGATGTGACTCTAAAGAGAGGAGAGAATGAAGAGAACAGGAGGGAAGGAAAAGAAAGAGAATAAGAAAGAGACTACAGACACCTCCTGTGGATCTTTGCTTATTGCAAAAAGTAATGAAAATAAAACTGTGATATGCAGCAGGTTAAGCAGGTTTATTTGTATTACTTACTATTAATTACTATAAGATTGCATTTTGTTATTATTGCTGTAAGTTTGGTTCAAATGTATAAGGTTGCACATTTCGTGTGCACAAGAGGGCCAACGTCTCATCAGTCTAGAGAAGGAAAGAGTTCAACGGAAAGGTGAATGAAAAGAATAGAGAATAAAGAAAAGAGAGAAAGTGAGAGATGCTCGAGAAGATGTCAGATAGATCTGTCAGTAAGGTGGGACACCTCCTGTGAACCTACAGTGGAGGGATACTCCAGAGAACTCCTGAGAGGCTAGCCCACATTGATTAGGAAGCGGACAAAATCTTCCGGAAACTAAGCCGGCTGACAGTAACAGAAATAAAAGGGCACGTAAGACAGGAGACGAGAGCGACCCAGGAAACTAATCAACCAAACAACCATGCAGAAAGAAAGAAAGGACAACACTGTTATTTCAGCATGCTTCTAAAAGTAGGAAGAACCAGACTAAGACAATTTGGCTAGCTGTTTCAAAAATTGGCCAGCAATTGCCACACAACAAGGACAGAAAATATAGTTTTAGTAGAAATTTAGTGACAGAGATAGAGTACATAAAAAGAAACATTCAAATGTGTATTCAGCCCGAATACAGGGGAGGTCTGAGTTTAGGATAGACCGATAGTTGCTGGACTAATCGCTTACAATGCTACAGTTTGGACCAAAAAGAGAGCAAAGACCCAGATATCAGGTAACTCTGGACTGGACCCTGCTCTGAGCTGACTGGAATCCAGAGGTGATCTGGGGCAGATTTGGGTCTGTTCAAGAGTTAGCGTCTATCTGCAGAGGTGATCTGGGGCAGAATTGGGTCTGTTCAAGCGTTAGCGTCTATCTGCAGAGGTGATCTGGGGCAGATTTGGGTCTGTTCAAGCGTTAGCGTCTATCTGCAGAGGATCTAGTTCCCGCACCCTTTGCACTAAAAACGGTGGTCAATTTTAAGTGCACCTGGCCGATAATCTCTCCTCATGCTTAGCTAAGAAAAGCAAAGGTGTAATATCAAACAGCTAGCAAACAGAAGCTAACAATTTAAACATTACTGAGCATGACCCTCTCTGATAGCTCTCTATAGGATTGTTTTCAAAAGATTTTTAAGGTTCAGGGTTTTTATTTTTACTTCTATTTTGGAAAGGCAGTAAAACGTACAACAGCCTTTGGCCATCTTAGGAGATGAAGCATGAACTTTAGACATTATTTAAAACATATTTCTTACATATAGTCATATCAAACTTAAATCAAATTACAATTGGTGCAAACCACAAACCCTGTTTACCCTGTCTGTTGACATTTGACGACAGAGAAAGGCGGGACAGCTGACAACATAATTGCTTGCGGTGCATGCACATACACATTACATTACATAGTGTACACATACAGGCCACGACATCACAAACCCCACCACCACCACCACCACACCACCGTACTGCACTGAACCGCTCCACACCGCACCAAGCACACGCTACTGATGTAGAGGACAGAAAAGCCATGGAGAGAGAGGGAGAGTGTGAAAGAGAGAGAGACAGGCAGACAGAGAGAGAGAGAGAGACACAGACAGGCAGACTGAGAGAGAGAGAGTGAAAGAGAGAGAGACAGGCAGACAGAGAGAGAGACAGACAGGCAGACAGAGAGAGAGAGAGACAGGCAGACAGAGAGAGATAGAGAGAGAGAGATCGGACAGTGCAGAACAAAGGCCAAGGCAGAGTGGACATGGCAGCAAGCGTGTGAATTGACGAGTGTACAACAGGACTACTACAGAAACTGATTAAGGAGGAAGTTCAGATCACACCAACTTTCCTGCAGCCCTCACAAATCAACCCCTCTTTAGTTAAGTGACTCTTTAGTTAAGTGTCCCTCTTGTAATTTTACATCTTATTTCATAAAGTTGTGATATTGCAGATCTGTTCGAGCTTATATATGCCAGACTGGTGTAAATAAGTGTCAGGCTGTTTGCCTGTTCTGTGTGGCTACCTCCAGCTGTCGATGAATGTCTCATCCCTTCATCTCTTTAATAGGGTGCGAGTGAGAGAGTAGATCGCTGAGCGTCTCATCTCTTCGGGCAGCTTAATAGGTGAGAGAGTAGATCGCTTCTTTTAGCTTTGCTCTGTCTTTCTGGCGTGTGTAAGCTGAGCGCGAGTCCAGCCATCGGTCTACCCAAACGACTAAGGCACAGACGTGGAGAGACGTGAGGTCGTGTGAATGTGAGGACAGAGGCTCCGCATTACCTTCTCGCTACACTTTCGTATGGTGGACGTTAGCTCGCTCACCACCATATCTATGCACTTAAGCACGGGCACCTGAAGCTTTTGGATCTGCTTTTTCACTATGGCCTCAAAGGCCAGATCTGGGGTAAAGAGACCGGTCCTGCAGAGGAAGAAGGTGAATGTGAGAGAGAAGAGAATAGAAGAGAAGAGAAGAGAAGAGAAGAGAAGAGAAGAGAAGAGAAGAGAGAGAGAGAGAGAGAGAGAGAGAGAGAGAGAGAGAGGAGGGTGGTGAGAGGGGGATTGAAAGAGGGAGAAGAGAAAAGAGAGAGGGAGTAGGGTAAGGAAGGGTAAGAAAACCAGCATGAGGGGAGAAGGGAAAGAAAAGAGAAAGCAAGTGAAAAGAAAAAAGACAAAGAAAAGGGAGTGGAAGAAAGAAAGACAGGAAGAAAGAAAGAAAGAAAGAAAGAAAGAAAGGAAGAAAGAAAGAAGAGGAGGAGAGGGAAGAAAGAAATACAGGGCAAAAGCAGGAGAGAGCAAGTAGCAAACGACAGTTGGGTAAGAGAAGAAAAGATGAAAGAGAGAGAAGTGATTGACAGGAAGAGGATAAGAGAAGTAATGGCCACCCAAGAAGGCCCGAATGTGAGGATGATGAGAGAGAGAGAGAGAGAGAGACAGAAAGAGAGTATACACAGATATAGACAGAACGAGTGCAGGTAGAAGAAGAGAAAAGAGGGAACATATGAACAGCACAGGAGGAAAGAGAAGGCAAGTGAGACATTGGTCATCTCCTTAAAAGCCATTCAACAGGAGGACAGTCAGGGGCTCCCCTCTCGACGTTCACTCCCCCTCAGTGGGAGAGGGAGAGAGAGAGAAACCCCACACCACCTCGTCTCTCGGCCAACAGCTTCGAGCATCAAACCCTGAGACTAAGGCAGGGACCTGGAGACACACAGACAACTCCACACCTGTCTCCCACTCCTCTGCTATGTTCTTAGGGACCAGCGTCCACCTCTGCCCTACAACCACCTCCTCCCCCTATACTCTTGCCCTTATAACCCCCCCCCCCCCCCCCCCCCAAATGAACTTGCCTGTAGAACCCACCTAATATCCCTCTTTCCGCCAGAACACCATTAGGGGGCAGAAGAGGCTCAGGACCTCGACCATGACCCTGTCATGAATGCCCTAGTTGATGTCTAGTGGAGGTCACATCAGAGATAGGTGTCAATAACTGCCAGACCTGGTCTAGACAATAACCCCTCTCCCATACCTGAGGTGCGTTTGGCACACAGTGTTTGGCAAACAGTGGCGAACGCTCATGGCGAAAATGTTTTCTCTGAACAATTAAATTTGAACGATTTGGTGTAAACATTCCATTGTCACGGTAACACCTCGTCTAGTTCACGTCCAGCTCCACTGTATGTTTATGGAGAACTACTTCCTCAGACTGTTTGCGAGTGTTCACAAACATTCACCTATGTTTACGAATTTGAACGCACCTCTGGTCTAGACAATAAACCCTCTCCCAGACCTGGTCTAGTCTCTGGTCTAGAGTCAGCCTGGCTGAATACACCCTTCAAGGGTGATTGAGGGCAATTCTGAAGTCCTACACTGTTCTGTTGTGGAGACTGAAGACCGGAGGATGGAGGTTGCCTTTGGTTCCAGGTGCGCTGCCACTGTCTCACCAGCAGGTGGCAGTATGCTGAGCTCACATGTGATCATGCAGGAATCAGGCTGCTGCTCAGTCTCTGGAACTTACTTTAGCCTATCCCCCACTCACTCTCCTGCTCTTTCTCTCTTTCTCTCTCTCACACACACACTCACACACACACACACACACACACACACACACACACCACAACAGAGCAGCTTGCAAATGTCATTTTACTCCCCCAGAGTGAATCTGTTACTATGGAGCATCTTTGACTGCTGCTATGGCAACCTGATCCCTGGCCAGCCTCAGCATAGTGAGCTCAGCATCCAGATACCTCTACTTCCAACATCAAGCTAATTGTGGCTATACACACACACACACACACACACACACACACACACACACACTCACACAAACACCAGTGCCCGCCCCCACCAACACACCACTGCCAACCAGCTACTGCAATGCGCAGGAACAGGGGCCATAGTGCCAGACAGCAAACTCTTTTTTTCCATTTTGTCTTTCATTTTGTTTAGTGCGAGTTTGAGGGGGGAGGTGGGGGGGGGGGTGTAGACATAGCCTATGCTCCGGTTGCTGGTTTACCTTCTGCGTACACTGCCTAACCGTATTGACTAGCTCAGATATGACCATGTCCACACATTTATGGCACGGCTCTTTGATCTTCCCGATCTGCCTTTTCACAATGGTCTCAAAGGCCATGTCCGGGGTGAAGAGGCCAGTTCTGTCCAGTGCATGCCACAGGGACACACGCAGAACCAGCCAAAGAAAAACAAACAAACAGGAAAGGGGGGGACAACGAAAGAGAGGAGGAGGAGGAGTGGAGGGGAGAAGAGAAAGAGGGAGGGAGGGAGGGAGGGAGGTTAGGCGGAAGAAATAAGAGTTAATTAAACAGAATTTTAAATCAAACACACACACACACACACACACACCAACACCTGCATGCACACACACACACACACACACACACACACACACACGCTCAACATTATTAAAGTTATTTCTGATTAAGAATAAAAGAAATAAAAGCTGATAACAGAGATGACTGACGATAAGAAGTAGTCAGTGCAAGCTTCCATTTATTTATGCAATCCTCCTGCAGTCCATAACCTGTTTTGGTTTGTTCTTTGGCTAGACACATCACTG
Organism: Alosa sapidissima; assembly: GCF_018492685.1. Taxonomy (NCBI): domain Eukaryota; kingdom Metazoa; phylum Chordata; class Actinopteri; order Clupeiformes; family Clupeidae; genus Alosa; species Alosa sapidissima. The sequence goes on from NC_055969.1 coordinate 19,560,369, forward strand.
TAAAACTAACATCTGTAGGCACCTTTTGTGGGAATCACCACCATCTTTTACCATCAACCTCCAGACCTCACCTCACCTGACTCAACACAAACAGCATAACAACCAGAGACTACTAGTGTTCCAAACTATTACATGTCAGAATATGATCCACATGACCCAATGGGCCCTGAGTAAAGCAGTTTGGAGGTATAATTCAACAATAATGGTGGTCACATTGTACATCAGAAACAATGGTATCTACTGGCACATGGAAGAACATATGGTCTCAAATATGAGGAAGTGGTCATATTTTACCATGAAAATACATGGTCTTAATGTAATATGAAGAGGTGGTCATACTTTACTATGAGCACTATACATGGTTTGACTCCACAGTAGAAGTGTGGCTAAAGAGTCATCAGTCATCAGATAACATGGAGTAGCGCTAACTTCTACTGTATGTTGTTTCATAGCTGTAGATAACTACTACAGTGGCCACACATGGCAAGCAGTAGTGTGATTCTCCCCAAGCAGCTCCTACTGTACATAGGAAAGGGCAGATCGGTGGAGACCAGTCATTCTAGAGGCTTGGAGCCACTTTAGTTCTGGGCAACCCTGTTTCTAACAGTCTGACATCAATCCTATGACTTTACGCTCATGAGAGCACATAAAGGCTCCAACAACAAATCAGGCCTGGGCTACACTGGGCCCGCAACTGAATCGCTCCATTCACATAATTTAAAAATAGGTTTAGGAGACTGGTCTGATACTGTGATACGTCTGATTGAACGTACACACTGCTGTGGTATAGCCATTTCCATTGATTACAGTGGAAGCTAATTGTTGCAGCAGATGCTATGCAAACTGAACGCTTCAGTTACATGCCCGTTGTAGCCTCCCTATCAGGCATTTGTCTCTAGATGTGAGCCTGTTGGTGTGGTCCGGATCGAGCAGAACCTCAGAATGACTGACAGAAGGACTGTACTCACACTCACACTCACACAAGGTAGTTACAGACTAGACCAGTACAAGAGACACACACAGACAGACGGTCAGCCAAGGCTACGAACTATACACCTTTTTCACAGCAGCCATTTTGACATGAAATAGTAGGGGAATTAGTGTTACTAATTACATGAATGAAGTCTCTGATCAATTAAAGTGTAGCAGAATCAGAACCTTAATTTAATACACCTGGGTGTGCCATAGATTTCATATGAAAAATGGCTACTGTGAAAAAGGTCCATTATCTGGGGGTCAGTCACAAATCTAATCACATTATCTGTGTATGTATGTGTGTGTGTGTGTAATATATCACTTAAAAAGATCTGGACAGACAGCGGATGCCGTTGCTGGTGGATAAGGGCAGGCATAAAGGTCTCCTCCAGATAGCCGAGGTCTATGATCAGACTTGTGAGTGACTGAATTCCAACAGATGGGCCAATGAAGGCAAAAGATAAAAAATAGAGTGTGTGGTGTGTGAGAAAGAGAGAGAGAGGATGGGAAAAGGTAAGAGCAGACGTGCCTGATGCCATGGATGTTCTTGATGGCATAGCTGATTTCCTTACGAAGCTCCTTCTCATCAAACTCCATCTGAACAAACAAAGAAAAAGAAAGTACATAGAGAGGAGGGAAAGGGAAAGAGAGAGAGAGAGAGAATATTTTAGAGAGTGTTTAGTCCCATATGTTAAACCTTAACTAGTTGAAGTCTAGAGTGCTGTACTCTGGGCAGGAAGTTAATTAGTCACTAATTAAGTGTTAATTGATTGGAAACAACCCTGTCCACATCACCTGCTTCTGAGCATTACAGAGTCAGTGCTCAAGACTAGGAGGTTCTGAGGAAAGTTAGGTAAGTGTACGTTCTAAAAACAATATTTGAAAAGATGGTTATCCTTTTTACTTTTAACTCTTTTTAACACTTACTTTTTTCAATGATGTTGTTGACAGTACCATCGTCAACTTTTCTTTGTCAACCATTGTCAACCTTTCTCACTCTCTCTCTCACACACACACAGACACACGCACACACATGAGTTTAAATTGAGTCGAGTTTCAAAAAAGTGATTTATTTTGACGTGATTTGATGCCCCGTGCATGGCAAGCTATAAGCTATTTTGCGGTTAATGCAAAAATGGCCTAGATCAAAACTATTTGGATTAATGTATTTTTGCTCCCAAACAAAAGTTTGAACGTTTTCATCCATAAATAGACCCTAGGTTGTTAAAACTTCCATTAATTAATCATCCAAAAATTGGATTGGATTCCATTTTTGAAAATTTGGCATTCAGTTCAGAAGGTATATGCATACAGTAAATACACCTCTTACTACAATGCTCTGCTGCATGTGCTCTAATTGAGGAAATAAACAAAATATATTATATGGTCATGAGATCTGTTTAGATAGAGATGATCTTTGACAGACATTTTCATACAACCTATAAAATAGATGGCATTTGCTAAATTAGTGATTTATTACATTTGCGGGAAGTTAATGTAATAACTTTTTTATACCTTCCCACAAAAGTGATAACTTCCCACTAATGTACTAATTTCTAAGCTGGTGGAAAATGAGTTATTACGGTGGTTGCAGGCGACAGTTATTACGTTCAAAAAGTGCAGATGTGTATTACGTTGGTGGTTTATTATGTTTGAGGGAAGTTATTACGTTGGTGGGTACAATGTTAACTTAACTTGCCTGTGATCCTGAGTCTGCCATCTTTTATGCTTGCCTGCGATCTGGCAGTGATTTATTGGCCAGATTAAATGTACTGCAAATGCAGTTGATATTATCCCAAATGAAACCGAACTGTTCTGAATTGGACATGTGTTCAGTAACTTTGACCCTGTTGACTGTACTGGACTGTAAATATGTTGGAAAGATGCTTTGGTGCACTATGATGTATCTTTTTAAAACATCACTGATTTATTTATTTCTATGTGATATATTTTGTTTCTGCACATGTGGCAGATTATTCATGGTGGACTTGCTCAGGTAAAATATCACACTGCAGATGTTTTGAGGACTGTTTATATATATATATATATATATATATATATATATATATATTTGTGTGCTTATACACTATGAGAGATTATGATAGTCTGTGAGAGCAGGTAGGTGTGCAAAGACAACATATTTTGGTGTAAACCTAAATATTTATGTGTTGTAATTGTGTTTGTAGATTTTTTTGTGTGTGTATGCATGTCTGCTCTGTATGTGCATCTGTGATTGTGTGTGTGTGTGCTCTTTTTTCCAGAGCAGGATGGTGGAATGTTTTACTCATAAAGGCAGAGGGCCCGGAGGGAGAGGCGAGCCATGAGTCACACACACACACACTGACACACTCAGTCACACATACACACACACACAGGCCTACACACACAGCAGCATATAAAGGTACTTTCCCCTCTCCGCGACCTGTTACTTTTGGAGCAGCGTGTGCTTTTCTAGGAGCAGGAATTCAGTCCCCCTCCATAACTTCCATTACGTGGAAAATGACCACACACACAAACACACACACACACATACACACACACACACAGCAAACGAGCCGTCACGCCTGGCTCACATGGGCTGAGCCTAATAGCAACTGGCTCTAGAACACATGGGCTAGATCAGGCCCAGATCCAATCCAGATTCACACCTGATTCATGTTATATCCATACTAGATTCACACCTGATTCATGTTAGATCCAAACTAGAGTCACACCAGATTCATTCCAGATCAGAGACAGATTACAACTAATGTATATTCATACCAGAGTCATACCAATTAGAGCCAAATCCAAAACCAGATTTATTTCAGATCCAAAATCAGATCAAGGTTGGATTCACTCCAGGCTGAGCTGGTATCAGGTTAGGCTTCTGATACCCTTGAGGAGCATAGTGTGTGAATAACTCTACACAAAAGGAGTGTGTATGTGTATAGCAAAATTGGGACGAGAATGAGTTTGTATGGTCAGCCATGAGTACAAAACATATACACACACACACACACCTGTTCACAGATACTCACCTTTACAAGCTCGAAGGGGAAGCGCTCGTGGAAGATGCGGTTGATCCTGGCACCTCCCGAGAGCTCGGCGGTGTCGATCTGATCCCCTGAGCCCTCGATACGCTTCTCAAAGTCCACTGAGAACTGCTGCACCATCCTGAGAGGGGAGAGAGGAGGAGAGAGGACAGGAGAGATGTGAGGAGAGGAAGGGGGAAAAGTGGTTATAGTCACACGTGTGTGTGTGTGTGTGTGTGTGTGTGTAAACATAATTTGCTCATGCCTTCATTCATGAGTGCCTGTTCATGTTTGGGTGCATGGGCTATAGTGTGTGTGTGTACTGTATTGTTCATGAAGGGTTGCTTGTGCAGAAGTGCTTTTGTGTGTGTGACTAACTGGAGCAGGGCTTTGGTCTTGCGTGAGGGGTCATCTGGCCTGTAGTGCTTGTACTCCTCCACCTCCTTCTCAATGGACAGCAGTTGACTCTGCAGCTTGGACCGTAGAGCAGGCAGGGTGTCGCGGATGTGATTGGTCAGTTGCTAATGACATCACAGGAAAAGAAAAACTCATATAAACCACTCAAATTGCACCATGTACAATGTACAGAAATCAGAATACTTTTTGTACAGGGATGGTAAACATGTTCAGAGTAGAACCATAGGTTATCAAGTGTCTTCAATCTTTTATTTTAAACACTTACAGTATTGTATGTTTTACTATTACTGTATGTTTATTATCAGTACTGATATTAATGTGCAAAATATATTTCCTACAAAATATATTTCCTACAGGTGTCTGGTTTGCAAAGGGGGACAACTCGGCTTCAGGAAGTAAAAGTCTTGCCATGTATTCCCTTTAGTTCTACACTTAACACTTAATTAGTCATTTAATTAATTAGCTGATTTACAGTGCCTGACTGAGTTGGGCTAATTAGAATTGGATGGTGTAGCGTACGGGTGGAACACGCATGTGGTCATCAAACTTTTACGGCTTCTACACACAGTTGCGTTCTCAACGCGAGCGACGGGAGAAACGTGACGCAGCGGACCCACAGTTCAGTTCGGCAACGGATGACGTGAGCCAATGTAAAGTGAATGGGATGGGTAAGTGTGTAGGAGCCGTTACTCTCTGAAGCTGGATGGCCAGCAGCACAGTGGCTTATTGGGGCCCCTCACCTGGTTGAGGGCTTTCTGCAGGTACGGGGTCCCCATGCGGTCGGCCAAGTGCCTGTATCCGGGGTGCGACATGAAGAACTTCTTCTCGGCTGCCATGGCAGCATGGATGTCCTTCTTGCCATCGATGTCGGCCTGACTGCGGTTCACCACGCCAATGTAACCTGTGCACATCATGGCATGTTAGATAGCTCAATGGGTCGATCAGACAGGATGTGGTTTTTGCAGTGAGGTGCGTGTCTTTTATGTTGTTTCATATTGGCAGTAAGCGCTTTGCGCGCTGCTTATGCGCCCAGAGCGCCTTGCGTTTCGTGCGCCTGCTGCGCGTTGTGATTTTGCAGAGGCGCCCTGAGTGTTCAACTCAAAGCGGAGAAGGGCCCCCGCTTTTATGAAAACATTGTGCACTTCGTGCTTTATGAGCGGCAAAGCGCGTCCTGTCTGATTGTCCCCTAAGACCTAACCCTGAAAAAATCCTTTATACATCAGTGCTAAAACAATCACTGTTAAACCAAATGAAACCAGTAGACTATGCTAACATTTTATTAATCCAGGGATATAAAGTCACACTAAGTGTAATATGGTGCATGTATACTGTAAGCTAATGTTATTTTTGTAATGTATGTGTACATTTGGGTGTTTGGTTGAACAAAAAGGCTCTTTATGTAAGTTTGTGTAAATCTTTCCTTGAACAGGCTACCCAGAGATACAAAACTAGCAAATTGTATCATACTTAATCTTGCAACACACGGATCACATTCAGGGCCCCCTCAGTCACAAGACATATCATAATCAGCACAATCCTTGCAGCTCATGTCATGAAGTTCAATTTCAGTAAACTGAATACAATCAGTTCAATCTAAACTAAAAGGCCTAAAAAATGCCCAAAGCATTGTCTAATGTAATTGTCTAACAAGCCAACTGAATTGAACTGATTCATATACATACAGCCATACAACCTTACAACACAACTTGGGTGGTTCATCATGAAATAATGAAGGAGGTTGAAGAAGAAGGGAAGAGAATGGAAGGGGAAGAGGAGAAAAAGGAGGAGAAACTGAAGGGAAGGGGAGGATGGGAATGTGTCCCCCCCCCCCCCCCCCCAACCCCCCCTAGTTAGTCTCCCATGCGTTTAAGCCCAGCAGTGAAGTTCTTTCAGCCTGAGTGGCGGCAGTCTCATGAACTAGGCTTGTGGTTTCATATGCCAAGCTTTAACATGGGGAGAGAGAGAGAAAAAGAGAGAGAGAGAGAGAGAGAGAGAGGGACTACAACATAGAGGTCTCCACACAGACTGAGTTGAGATGGAAAAAGTGCAAATCAGCAAATAGCATTCGAGGGTTGCCCATAAATATGTTTTATTGCGATAAAAGTAACCTTTTCTCCAGATGTGGCTGAAATCAAGACATTGTTTTTCACTTCCTCACTCTTTCCAAACCTATTTCTCTCTCTCTCTCTCACTTTTCCTCTTTCTCTCTCTCTCTCATACACCCACACACACACACACCGACACACACCTAAACACACCCCTATCCACACACACACACTCACCCTCCCACACCTACACACACCCAACCACACACATACACACACACACACACACACACACTCTTTCTCTGGCTCTCTGCTTCTCTCATCCTTCTCCCTCCCTCTCCCTCTTTCTTTAACTTCCTGTCTCTCTCTACCACACTCTTTCTCTCTTGTTCTCTCTCTCTCTCTTTCATCTCTTTTCCTTTCAGCTCTCCCTGTTCCATTGCGACAGACGTTGCTGCATTGAGCTGTGCCACTCTGTCTCCACCAGGGGGAGACACTGAGCTTATTTACACTCTGCTCCACCAGCCTGAGCTCAATCCTCCTCAGGCTCTGTGAGCAGCAGCACAGCAAACGCCACCATCTTTTCTCATGAAAACAGAGTCCTCAGGCGGCTCCTCTGCTGTTAATGGGCACTCAGCTGTCAGCTTCTATAGGCTACTCACTGACTGAGGCTGCTGTACAAGACTGTCCATTAGTGCTAGAGCTCATGGACTGCAATGACTCCTACAAATACAGAAATGGGATTCTGGATTAACACAGGCAGCCACCAATTATGTGAGGCATAGTGTCGGTCAGTGGAGAAATACGCTACTGTGCTTCACTGCCCTGTTGTGTTGTGCTGTGCTGTCCCCAGGTAAATAGTACTGTTCTGTACTGTAATAGTAACTGTACTGTCCTGTGGTAAATAGTACTGTTCTGTACTGTAATAGTAACTGTAGTACTGTAATATACTGGTCCTATAAGATTCACAATGTAGGATGTCTATCTCTATATCAACACCTTTCTGAACTTCCTGATCATATCACCGAGTAGCCAAGGATGAATGCCAAAGAACCCTGAGATGAATTCTAAGAGAGATATTTCTAGTGTCACACATTGAGAGTCCCTTATTCAATTGTATTGTATTCCATCTATTCTACTCTATTTAGCTCTGAGCAGCCCTAATCAAAATGACTGAAATTATATATTAATATTTTTTTTTTATGCACTCAAGCATCCTTGATGAGCTATCACGAGTGCAGATATGAGCAGCCCTGAAGCAGGGTAGGTTAGAGTTACATTTACATTTATTCATTTAGTAGACACTGTTATCCAAAGTGACTTACGTATGTCACTTATATTACAAGGTATTACATTGTCCCCGGAGCAACTTGGGGTTAAGTGTCTTGCTCAAGGCCACAGCGGTGTAAGCTGGGAATTGAACCCACGCTAGCCCAGCTCCTTAACCACTACGCTTCCACCAGCCGGGTTAACATGGGTAGTTCAGGGTCAGCAGGTTTGGGTTAAGGTAAGCAGGTGGTCTCAGTGGGATTGGTCCACCACTTCACCTGCATGGGCCACCAGATGGCGCAAAAGAGCCCTAGACAAAGTCTACATGTGTCTCTTCCACTTATCGTAATGCTTCACTGTGGCTATTTAATTAGTCTGACTATGATCCCATTTGAAATATGGTGATATCAAAGCGGTAGCACCTATTTGAAATGTTACATATACTGTAGTATACTAATATACTGTACCATCACATGAAACACAGCCTCACTTCAGTGCTTCACTTCTAAGTAACTGCAATGAAACTCAGCATCAGTATCTGCACGTCTCATTAGCTGCATTGGATGTGTGTGTGTGTGTGTGTGTGTGTCTTCTCTGACCTCTTCGCAACGGTAGCAACTTGTTCTCCAGGATCTCTCGAGCGTCAGTTCCTTCATCCATCAGGTCCAACTTAGTGATCACTCCAATGGTCCTCTGACCTGTAACACAAACATACATAAACAAACATATTCAAACTCACATGGAAACACTCTCTCTCACACACACACACACACACACACACACATACAGAGAGAGATAAAATGAGAGTGAGAGACATGCAGACAATTCCAAATAAGATATAAGTGTATCACTCAAAGACTCGGACTTGTTTTGGACATTGGAAATGGGTTTCAATGGCCTCTTGGCCAAGCCTATTTAGCCTACATTAACACATCACTCATCAAAGGAACACAACTGGGCACTGACTGGGCTACAAATAAAACACACAGACAGAGAAACAAACAAAGAAACAAACACATTAGCACACATGCATACACACACACACACACACACACACTCATACATCTACTCTGTATAATCACACACCCTGTGGGTCGACCTCTTTGGCGATCTTGAGGGCGTCCGAGTTGGCCAGATCCGCATTGGCTGGAGAGACGGCGAGGATCAGGCAGTTATCCTTGGTGACGAACTGCATCAGCATTTCCTTGATCTGCTGCTCGATGTCCGACGGCTGGTCCCCCACCGGCACCTTGGTCATCCCCGGCAGGTCCACCAGAGTCAGGTTCAATACTGCAGCACACCAGCCAAGCACAGACACACAGCTCTCAGTTTTTAACAGGAAAGGTTACTTTTTCACTGTGTGGATAAGGACTCAGAGCTGTTCAATGCTGCAGGAAAATGTTTTATTTTTAATAATTATAATTACAGTCGGAATGTTTGATTAGGGAGGCGAATGTTCAGTGGGAATGTTTGAGTCGGGAGACAAGGGATCAGTAGGAATGTTTGAGTCGGGAGACGAGGGATCATTGGGAATGTTTGCGCTGGGAGACGAGAACTCAGTGGGAATGTTTGATTAGGGAGACGAGAGATTACATCAGTGGGAATGTTTGAGTCGGGAGATGAGGGATCATTGGGAATGTTTGATTAGGGAGATGAGGGATCATTGAACATGTTTGATTAGGGAGATGAGAGATCAGTGGGAATGTTTAATTAGGGAGACAAGAGATCAGTCGGAATGTTTAATTAGGGAGATGAGAATTAGATCAGTGGGAATGTTTGATCAAAGTGTAAGCAAGCCTTCAAGTCTAAGCACTCCAAACAACTCTAACCCTAACACCAATGAACTCTTTATATGAATATGTTCAGAGTCAGTGGGACAATGTTCATTGATAATATAACATTTAAAACAAAATTGAGTTAAAACAAAGTTAAAAAGAAGTGGTGGTGCATATGCTCAGAGCCTGTTCTGTGCATTGACGCATTAAGGAATGTTATTAGAATGCTGGATTGTTCTGTTCTAAAGAATCTTTGACGTACATTTAAAACAGGCCTGAAAAGTCCCAGAATGCTTAGCAGCAGTGTAACATTGGGGGAGTACACTCATAGGGTCAGGGTTAAGCTTTACAGCAGTTTACAACTGGGGGAATAGCATCGTAGAGTTAGGGTCAGGGTTAGGCTTTGCAGCGGCCTACCATTGGTGGAGTAGACTTGTAGTGTTAGAGTTACTGTAGACTTTGCAGTGGCGTATACTCATAGAGTTAGGGTCAGGGTAAAGGTTAGGCTTTGCAGCAGCGTACCATTGGGGGAGTAGACTCGTAGGTTGATGGGCACGGGAGAAATGCCCTTATTTTGCCCAGTGACACGGTCTGTCTCCGCCTCGATCTCTTGTCGCACCTCAACAAAGTCTGTGAACTTCTTCCCTTTGCAGTGAAGAAACTCCGCATACTCTGGAAAGAGACAAAAAGAGAGAGAGAAGTAGTGAGAAAAATAAAGAAGGAAAGAGAAGGAAGAGAGTGAGAGAGAGAGAGCGATAGAAAGAGAACAATTACTTAGAAACAGAGACAAGCCAGTATAAGCAAGGTAAAGGCAGGAAAAACAAAGCTAAGAAACATCAACATTAACATAAACAAACATGACATCATCCAGCATCACTTGGCCTTACTTTAAGAACTTTCACTTTTACTTTCACTTTTGTCAAGGCCCGTGCACACTAAGCATAAGTATAAGTATAAGTAAGTATCGGAACTCCCCCTATTACCGTCTGTCCTGTATTTCCGCCGTCTTGTGTGTATGTGTCACTTAATATCCATTTCTATACAAACCAAGACAGCGGATTCCTAAAGAAACGCAACCACCCACACCATAGGTGTATCTAAATTAGCTATATACCAAAAATGACATTTTACCATGACTCGAAGAGCTGTAAACAGTGTTGTAAGGCTGCGTGTATTCCAGTGGAATTTTTATTTCATGACGAGAATTCTCGGTCTAACCATCCATGTGCCGTTGAAAAGGCGTCAATAGGCGACCCATCAGGCCAGCACTATAACTCCAAGCGTGGTAAACAAAATTGGATATTTCAGGCAGTAAATGCTCCCGTTAAGAACCAAACTAGATTTAGTTAAAATCTACACACCTATGGCTACTGAAAAATGTAAGCTTCATTTAGCAAATGTTATTTTGAAGTGTTAAAAAACATTGTTGTTTTAGAATTTCTGAACAAAAGTGGTGATAATTGGGTGCTACGATAAGCATATATACTCTTTTGATCCCGTGAGGGAAATTTGGTCTCTGCATTCATCCCAATCCGTGAATTAGTGAAACACACTCAGCACAGTGAACACACAGTGAGGTGAAGCACACACTAATCCCGACGCAGTGAGCTGCCTGCTACAGCAGCGCTCGGGGAGCAGTGAGGGGTTGGGTGCCATGCTCAAGGGCACTTGAGCCGTGGATGTGGGCATCGGAGAGCAGTGCTCAACCACTTCCCCTGTCCACATTTGTCCTACTGGTCGGGGATCGAACCGGCAACCCTTCGGTTACAAGCCTGAACCCCTAACCAGTAGACCACGGCTGCCCCTAGTGGCCACTAATTACCACACAGCCAAGGCCCAGCTGGTCTCCACATTGCCCAACCCCATAGTTACCAGTTATCGGTAATGAGCCTGAAAGGATTCCTCAGCTCTACAAAGTGTAACAGAGCAGGGATCACACTAAATCTCCCACAGGAGATCGTAAAAGTGGAAACAGCTACACACACAGACACACACACACACACACACACACACACAGTCTCTAAGAGCCTGACATCACTGTGTGCGGAAAGGAGAACCATGGAGGATAAACTCCCACAGCTACACTGCTTTAC
>NC_055969.1:19574456-19671956 GCF_018492685.1 Alosa sapidissima
AAGGAGGTGGACTCTTAATTTTAGAGGGTGCAAGACCCTTTCCTCCCATTTTTTTAATTGTGTATCATGGTATATTATAAAATATCCACAATTACAAATATTCTATTATAATTTTAATAAACATTATAATATTGACTGGCATTGAAATACTGAATACATTACAGTAAAATTCAACACCTTCAACTTTAATGAAATGTTGACATCATTTGATTGACATCAGTTTGACTCAGCTGAGCTGATTATTAAAATATGGTTCAGAAAAGAAGTTGTGTGGGCTAGACTGCTCCTATAGCCAACAATCCCCACTCTACCCTTTGAGAATTTAATGTAACTGTTGAATATGATACTTAGGTGATGTTAAATGTAAGTTAATTATGAAAATCTACTCTTTTTTTGGTCGGTCTCGATGCGGTCTCGACTCCTTAAAGACTCGGTCTTGACTCAGTCTAGGCTGCATTTAAAAACCAAAGGTCTCGGTCTCAACTCGGCCTTGACTCGGTCTCGACATATGAGGTCTCGTCCCCATCAATACTGAATAGTACATGGACACCTTTGCCTAATACGAGCAGGTGGAAATGATTCACCCGAATCTTTGTCTCTCTCTTTTTTAATCCCCAGCCTCTGCAAATAGCCTGACATATATGTAGTCTATTCAAAAGGAATTAGGCCTATAGTTATCTTTCACACTTTCTGTGTGTTTTGGAGACGTAGAGAGAGAAAGATAGAGAGATGTAAGGAGAGAGAGAGAGAGAGTAAACGTGTGCATGTATTTTTGATTATGCTAACCTTGATGCACATGAAATAAGCAGCTATCCTCTTGTAATCTCTGGAAATGAATAGCAGTGCCTAATACGGTTTAGTTGATGGAGAGACAGCTACCATACAGGACAATGATAGAGCAGACTGCATGCAGGGGTTTATTTGTACCTGCCCATGGACAAGGTGTACAGTATTGGGCAACACTGCCACAGTGATGTCACAGTATTGTGTACACTTCAACAAAGCAGGGGGCAGTATTGCTGTCCCGGGTTCCAGTCCTGAACCGGCTGCTGTGAGTGTAGTTGAGTGAGTGGATAAAAGCTCCTTCTAAACACCAGCCACTTTACTGTCATTGAAGCTAAACTGTATGCAATAATAATAATCAGGATATGTCACTGCTGGACTGATCTAACAACAGAATAACCAAATAACCTAAGGTCTGGTAAATCTGCTTTCTAGATTACAAAAGCCACTTCTGCATCTCACTTTAGTACTACAGAGGCCAAACCACTCCATAGTCCTTGCTGTCTCCACACACACACACACACACACACACACATACACAAACACATACTTCATTAGCAGGCAGATGCATCCCAGAGGTTTATGGGCCATTTGTGTTCTCCCCTTTCAATTTGCAGATAGAACAGTTAGGGAAACAGAGAGAGAGAGAGAGAAAGAGAGAGGAGAGAGAGAGAGAGAGAGAGAGAGAGAGAGAGAATAAGGTAAAGGGAGAGGGACAGACAGAGGGAGAATGTATGAGTAAGAGAGGGAGGGGAAAATGAAAGGGAGATGAATAGATGTGTGTGTGTGTGTGTGTGTGTGTGTGTGTGTGTGTGTGTGTGTGTGTGTGTGTCTGTGTCTGTGAGTGTGTGTGTGTGTGTGTGTGAGAGAGAGATAGAGAGAGGGAGCTGTGTTGTCGCCTGCCCGAGGCTGTTTGGAGAGAGTGATCACACAGATGGCACTCAACTCGGCTCACATCTCTCCCACTTCCTGTTTCCACACTCTCTGATAGCTGACCAACACCACACTGCCACCAGCCTCATCTGCTGTAAGTATGCATACTGCCTACTGCATTCTCTCAGATGACTGACCAAGAATGACCACACTGCTGGCCTCTACTCATTTCATCTTCTGTAAGTACTGCACACTGCCTACTGATAGCTGACCAAGACTGACCACACTGCCACCAGCCTCTACTCGTCTTGTGTTAAGTATACATAGTACACACACTGCATAGTATCTGATAGTTGACTACCATCCCTCACTTCCACAACTCTCATCTAATCTTATCTTCTGTATGCATAACGCACATCGCATACTATCTGATGACTCACAATCACCCACCCTGTCAACTCTCACATACTACATGTATATAGTGTCCGGTGGCAGTCTAAAAGCTGACCCACAGCATTCCTAGTCACCATTTGCATCTTATATGCAACTAAAATGTATAGTCACTCCTGATTATATGTATAAGAATTTAAGTACACATCTTATTCTTAGGCAATCATGTATGGAATGTAAGTATGAATACTACATTCTGTCCTCATCCTGGAGAGTCATGTAGCATTGCCTGAGTGAGCAGCTCCTGCTGAATACAGGTTGTCTGGACAGTTGGAGATGGAAGGAAGACACACACACACACACACACACACACCACACACACACACACACACCACACACAGATGGGGGTGCAGAGAAGAGAGCTCAGTCTCAGCACGCAGAGAGAATAGCACGAAAGCTTCAACTGAATATTTATCATAAGCTGCTGAATGAGATAAGCTTCTTTTGTGTTGCACGGACTGTATTTAATGCTCTCAGTAGTTCTCTAGGGTCAATGACAACACTCAGAGAATCCATTACTTTATCCAGATCTTCATCAGGTAATGGTTAACGATATGGAGAGACTGTGAGGCCTGACCGAGATGGAGCAGACCCAGGCCAAAGAACGGCTGTCTATGTAGAGTAAGGACCGGCCTGCTATCTCCATCCGCTGTTTGGGTAGAAGAAGTGAATCCATAACCCAGAAAGTTCTATAAAAACAGTGACTCCCATTGCAACGCTGCAGGTCACGTAGTGCAGTTTAAAAAGCAATAGAGTAAAGCATGATAAGAGAGTGGGCAGAGGGAGAGTTGTCAGAGATGGAGGAGCCCCAGTGGGACCTGAGGCAGGTGCTTAAGTGCTTCCTGCTACTCCGGCGTCTTCAAGGAGACGTCGCTGTGCTGTGTCTTTGCGCCATGCCGCCGCCGCCGCCACCGCCGCTCTTCCTGAGAAAGCACCGGAGCTTTTGTGCGTCTCATTAAATGAAGAGCTTGTTGCTGCGCCCTCTAATCCTCCAGCTCAGGGCACACAGGAGCACAACGATCAACAGGGGAGGCTTTTACCCCTCATGCTCCAGACTAGCACAGATGTGACACTCCAAATTGCAACTGTCATCAGTTGACACAAAATGCCGACTGACATCTGCAGCAAAGCCACAATATGACTCCAGATGTTTGCGAAGCACTTTAGCCATGTTAATCCATGTAATAAGTTTAATTATGAAATTAATACTTTAAGTGTGTGTGTGTGTGTGTGCGTGTGAATGTGCGTGTTGTCGCTGTCATAGAGCAGAATGCTGAGTGTGTGTGTGAGTGTGTGTTGGCACATACAGCAGAATGCTGTGTGTGTGTGTGTGTGTGTGTGTGTGTGTGTGTGTGTGTGTGTGTCTGTCTGTGTGTGCTGGCCCTGTCATAGAGCAGAATGCTAAGAGAAGGGCGGAAATTAAATTTGCACACAAGACCTGCTGAGTCATGGTCACATGACTTACAGAACTAACCCTTCTCACACACACACACACACACACACACACACACACTATGTACCGGTACACTCTCTCTCTCTCTCTCTCTCTCTCTCCCTCTCTCTCTCTCTCTCACACACACACACACACACACACACACACACACACACATACACATATCCTCTCTGTCTCTCTGCCTAACTGTTTGTCTCTCTCTTTGTTGCTCATTATACTATTCTAGAGTTCTATTAGATAGTTCTACTCTACAATATTCTACCATTCTATCTGTTTTTTTTCCAGTATAAACTCTGCTGAAGATTAGTAGGTGTGAGTCTCAGTTTTACTCAGTTTTAGGGGACTCATCTGTACATTTGTCTCCTGGCTTTTGAGAGCTTTACGATGTAGAGAACTGGGATCACTTGCTTGGATGTGCTCTCTTTTTTATATTTATAATGGGAGGCTACTGGCCCTGTGGTTCTGTAGGTTTCCTTTGTACATTTCCCTTTGTATACACGGCTTCCATTGGGTGTTACTCCCATGTAAAGAAACATACTTTACTGCTAGAGGGTAATTGGTTAAATTACTGATTTAAATACATTCCATAAATACTCTCACTCTGTCTCTCTCTCCTTTCTTTCTTTCTTTCTTTCTTTCTAATTCTCCCTTTTCCTCTGTCTCTCATCTTTTCCTCTCAACCCTTCACTGCACTGCAGGCTATTGCTCTCTTTTCCTCCACCACTCTCTCTCTCTCCTCTCTGCATCTCTATATCCCATCCCCCACTCTCACTCCATCAGGAGGCACCTGCAGGCTGCTGACAGGTTCCGCCCCCTCTGCCTAATCCTGCTGAGCCTGCCCCTCCCCCAAGACACAAACACACACACACACACACACACACTTTCTCCCTCTCTTCCCCCTCGCTCTCACTCTCTCTCTCTCATAAAAAAACACAAACAGATACAAACACACACACACACACTCTAACTCTCTAAGGTGAAAGAGTGAAAGAGATAGAGAGAGAGATAAATGGAAAATACTGAGAGAAGACTGACAGTGTGCAGGAGGAATCAGCCATACTGAAACACACACACACACACACACACACACACACACAATCACACACACACACACACACACACACTCACTATTGAGACATTTCTAGCATCCATTAGCTACGCCCATGGCTGACCTATAACCCACCTAATCAATAACATACCTAATCAAATATAATTATCACAGTGGCCTGATCTATCTATCTATCTATCTATCTATCTATCTATCTATCTATCTATCTATCTGATCCTTAGTGCTGCTCAGGCTGTGACCTGAGACTATTTTAGTTGCTATTGTCAAATTGAACTAAACTAAAATTACTGTAAATAAATGACATTGGCTGATCAAGCACACAACCACAACCACACAAACATAAACCAATGTATGAGAAAATACATATGCATATAGTTACAATAAAACATCCACCTATTAGCAAAAACAGAGACACACACACACACACACACACACTATTAGTTCAACCTCCACAACATTTAGTCATTTGTGCACATCATAGTAGCAATTTCTCCTTCCTCTGAACAAATTGCAAATGCTTTTGAACATGTATTAGTTGCTTTGTCATGTCAGTCAAAATGAACTATACTTATGGATGCTTAATAGTCAGTCGTTCCCAATAAAATTAATAGTCTTCATTTCATTGCTTGAGTCATTACATACAAAATTGGTGAACTAGTTATAAAATTCTGTCATAATGCTGTAGAATTGCAAAGAGCATCCAGTAAAACGTGAAACGTACATATTCAGTGTCTTGTACTCACTTACTCCACTAACTACAGCAATTTGTAACTTTACTGTAGTTTTCAAATGGCTGTACAAGTACTGTATAGTGATGTCTGAGCATTTTCAGGTAGTGTCACCGAGTTCTGACCTTTTTTTGCATGGGAAAACACTGAGAGCATAAACTGTCGTAATGAAAACATGACAAAGCCATTTGACTATCTTGTTCATAAACGATGGTGTCAAGCTTTCTCATTTTAATGACACTGGCAGTTTCATTGACATGAATACTTACTTTTGAGGAATGGACTATCGATTTTGAGCAAGTGACGTGCTTTTGCAGGTTATCCACTAGGTTTTGCAGTTTGCACTAATTGTTTTGAGAAATGCACTAACTGCTGTGCAAATGTTAATAGTGATGTGAGAAAAGCACCAAAGCGACTGAGAAAAACTGTAAAGTGCTGTGTGAGTTGACCCGTGTTTCTAACCCCAGCAGCACAGGGTTTAGCTCCTTAATAGCTACTATAGAGAGAGAGAGAGAGAGAGAGAGAGAGAGAGAGAGAACAGCACCTGATCCCCCCTGACACACATCCATACAAACACACACACACACACACACACACACAGACAAGCTAGTTGTTCGCCAGAGCAAGGTCCCCTTGTCATCCTCAAGGACAAACCGAGACCACCCATTTTCACAAGCCTGTGTCACGCATATTACACACACACACACACACACACACACACACGTAAACAACAAATCAAATGATCTGACGAAGGTAACTCCCCTTGTCAGGATTTCACCCTTCGAGGCCCTTACAGCCCAATGAGGAAACAACTGCTGGCTGAGGAGACTGAGACAGTTTAAATAGCCCATTGAGTAGTGTGCGAGGGAAGTGCTACTCCATTAAACCTCCGATTAGCAATCAGGCTAGAACACGGGTTTGCTGCACCTGCTTCAGTGGAAAAGGGTGCTGTGTGTGTGCTCATGTATGTGTGTGTGTGTGTGAGAGAGAGAGCACGTGTGTGTTTGTGTGTTTGTGTGTGTGTGTGTGTGTGTGTGTGTGTGTGTGTGTGTCTGTGTGTGTGTGTGTGTGTGTGTGTGTGTGTGTGTGTGTGTGTGTGTGTGTGTGTGTGTGTGTCAGGTGGCAAAACACCAGCTGCTACTGGGATTCACACTTTCACCAGGAAAATCATACTCAGTGGAAAATTATGCACACTGTTGCTAATGTAATTGGAGCTTGTGCATGTTTGGAGATCATTTACCAACCACTAGTGATGTTACAATTGATAACGAGACTCCAAAGTGTGTGTTGAGAACGTCAAGCCCTTGCAAGCGAAGCACAGTATCGAGACATTTGTGCATTTGAAGCCTCGAGAAGAAATGAACCATTGTAGGAACTTAAATTGTCTAGGGATTGTTTCAGAAATGAAGTCTCAGTCAGGCAGGAGTCAAGTCAGAAATCTCAGAGAGCTTTATTCACGAATCCGGAGACCTACGTCGTGTTGCTAACAGATGCAGTCTGATGTTACAAACAGGGAAACACTTTTTATACTTCGCTGACAGGTCAGACAAGACATGACATCTCCATTAATGGTACGCAAACTTGTTTACGACATAGTTACCCAAAGAGTCAACCATATCTATAAGGCTGTATCCCATAACGACCAAGGCCCATGGAATCCAGTCAAGATTGACCCCAAGACAGTAAATAAGGTCTTAGGGCGCCAGCCGTCGAGAAGAGGCCTACCCAGCCTCCTTCGAGGACACACACACACTCAGCCATGTTACACACATACACAGCATTGACACACGCACATACATCCAGACAGCATGGCATACGCACACACATACAACAAGGCTGCGCTCACGCGATCAGCATGAAGGCACATACACACACAGCAGGACTGCACACTTACACACTCAGCATGGCTGTGCAAACACCTTGAACATAGAATTCCACAGTTGTTACCTCATAAATCTCTCCTTCACTTTCTGCTTACAGCAGCGACTCTTCCTTCAGCTTTACACAGACCACACCAAAAAAGCAAATGGTTGAATATAGCCTGCACTTAAATGGAAACACCTTTAAGGCCAAAATTTCTTACTACACCATTTTTCAACAAATCTGACTGGAAAGCTTTCAAGAACCGTCATCTCACCATCACTAACAACAATTAATGCTACTCTGAGACATTTGCATAACTAGATTGTATATCTAGTTCCCACAACAGACTAAGTTACAGAGGAACAACTTTATCCACAGAAGTAATAGCTAACACTGTAGAGATGGCTACACAAACCCAGCCCCACATAGCATGTTACTGTAACACACACAGTGTCCATGTTATGCAGATCTAGTTGACAAAACCACAGGCAGTCAGGTTAATTCATTGAACCAGTGCTGCCAATGTCCTGCTTCCAATGTATTTCCTGACTCTCGGCAAGAAGGATTCTCCTAGATTAGATTACACAGGAACCCTTCAGCCAATGAAATCCTCTGTTGTTGAGGAGCTAAGGCCCAGATTAATGTGACGGTATAGGCCAATGGAAGGCCTTTTTGTTCGTCAGACACAGACCCTGAGATTAGATTTAATCTCACTGACTGCTGTCAAAGCAAGTCAGAGTTGCTCCTAACAGTCCTATTCTCTCTCTGTCTCTCTCTCTCACTCTCTCCCTATCTATTTCTACCCCTCCCTCCCTCTCTCTCTCTCTCTCTCTCTCTCTCTCTCTCTATCTCTCTCCCCTGCCTTAGCAAACAACTGGTTCTATGTTATTTCCTTTCAAACATGTTGGATGTGTTATAATCTGGTTTTCCCGCAAGGAATACAAATAATTTCACCAGACCTGATTTCACCTCAAACGCATAACTTTATTTAGAGACAAATGGCTTTGGGCCTCTGTAACACCTCTGCATGTAAACCATGTTGGTCTTTATTTTCCTCAAAGCCATCCTGATCTGTCTGAGTTCCTCTTTGTTCCTCAGCACTAAGACTGTCTGGCTCAGCCAAGCAGTTACACCAGGAGAAGAGTTCTGGGTTCAGATCTATCCCATGTTCCATGACATCAAAGGTGCAGCGTCTGAATCAGTGTCATATATACGGCAGCCTCATCATTTGCAGATCTTAATGATCAGTGGGCAGTAACGGAATAGGGCAGTATGTGATGTGTGTGTGCGTGTGTGTGTGTGTGTGAGAGAGAGTGTGAGGGAGAAACATGATTCTTTCAGTTACTGTAAGCTCACAGGCAAGATGATCATTCATTCAAGGTTCAGTCTTTTGCCTTCAACTACACTTTGTGTTTTTATAAAGATAACACGACACTACAGCTGGTGAGAAAAATCCTTCTAACTGCTCATAGAGAGACCTTTAATAAAGGAGCAGAAATAGAATAGGTCCTCAGGGTTGTTCTGTCCGCAAATGTCTCCTGTGTGTGTGTGTGTGTGTGTGTGTGTGTGTGGGGGGGGGGGGGGTGGGGGGGATGTGGAGGATGCATCTCCTGCTGCTGTCATAGTCATAGCAGGTCGGTGAGTAAAGGTTACTGAACAAGGAGTCTAGCAAGGTGCGAGGTGAAGTCTACTCTAATACACTTGTCCAATTTTGCTCTGCATGGTCCTTTGGCTGTCAGATTAAATGTTTGTGCACAGCCCTGCACAGTAAATGGCTTTTGTTAGTGACTTGGTCAAAAACAATTGCAGCCAATCGCATTGCTTCAGGAGCACGAAGAGAGGGTGTCATTTGATTGACTGCTTAGCTCAAGTATCAGAATCTTTAGGCAGACACATTTAATCTTCCCTGAGCTGCATATCTTATGCATATGTTGTATACAATTAGCTTCTGCAGCTTCTCTTTCCTGATGAAGCAACTTCTAATGCAGTGATTCAACATATATTTCATAAATAAATTTCATGAACAGTAATCAAAGTAATCAAGTCCAGAAGTCCCTTGAAAAGGATATTTATATCTCAATGGGACACACCTGCTGAAAATAAGATTCATAAATAAAATAAAACAAAATAAAAATAACATTTTGGCCTTTGTCACAGATGGAAGCATACTCCCACAGGATGTGACGTCATAGACTAACCTGAAGTACGAGGGCAATTTCTATGGTTTCCTACTGCTGCTATTTTGAGCTGACTAAGGTGAATTACTCTACAGTCATTTGGACATAGATCCACACAAATTAATAACAATCAGCTGCTCTCTCTTTATCTCAGTAGCGTGCTTCAATTCCATCGCCGCATATATAAGAGTTATTTTCTCTTTGATCCTATGGTGGACCTCATGGCTCATGGCTGGCAATTGGACCTACAGATGAAACACAACAGTGCAAACCGTATTTGATTGAGTTATGAATCGACCCTGTGTCCAGACTGGGCACTCACTCCAGCCCTTCTGACTACCTCCCACTGTCTGCCAGCCAATACCACTCAGGAACAGGACGCAATGTTCCATCTCAATCAATTTCATGCTGTGATTTGCTCTGTAATCCGCTGGCTCCCCAACCCACTGATGATTCAAGATTCAGATTCATATTCCTCAAAAAAAAAAGTCAAACAAAGCAAGTCACAAATACATGTCTTGAGAAGTCACCTTGCATTTTACTATCAAAATAAAAAAGAAAACTTGCAAATCTGAGCCTGTGTAGGGAGCTCTCCTTGGTCCTGACAGCAGCTTGGAGTACAATACAGTAGAGTAAATAGACTACAGCAGACCACTGTAGGGCATCTGACTTCAGATCCTAATTAAAACCCTTATTCTTCACTGATCATCAACTTTTAAGATAAGACCAAAAGGCAACATCTGAGAAATTACTTTCTTTGTAGTATAATTCTAGGGTAGAAGCAGGCTTCGCCAAACTTGCTGGGCCAAACATACAAGTAAACAAAAAAGGAGAAGGGGCCGCACTTTGCATACAACAATCTTTTTATTGCACATAAACATGCAGAGTCTACATGCATGTAAAATCAGACACGGGAACTCCCTCTGATGTAGATACTGTGGCAGGAGGTTCCTCTCATCCTAAGTAAAGCGTGAGGCATCTCTGCAGCTTGGAGATGATAAATCACAGAGGGGTAATCTAAGGCCCGATCGATGTCAGGTCTGTCAGGGCGCACAGGACCAGGGAGGGCTGTGCTTCGGCACCACAATCCGTCAGCGTTCATAAAACTTCATCACGAATGAGTGCTGCATACTGGCAACCCGCAGTTCTGCACTGCTGACAGGGAAAACAGCTCAGTGCCTCAGTGCAACGAGTCACTCACAGGCAAATACAGACTCTAGTGTCACGCTATCATCTTCCACCAGCTCAAAAGCTATCATATCACACACGTGTGTATTTACACACACACACGCACACACGCACACACACACACACACACACACAAACACACACACACACAAACACACACACACACAAACACACACACACACACACACACACACACAAACACACACACACACAAACACACACACACACACACACACAAACACACACACACACACACACACACACACACACACACACACACACACACACACACACACACACACAGACACACACACACACACACACACACACACACACACACACACACACACACACACACACACACAAACACACACACACAAACACACACACACAGACACACACACACACAGACACACACACACACAGACACACACACACACAGACATTGCTCTAAGGATTCACTGGCCTCTAAATCAGGAGGAAAACACAAAACACAAGTGAGAACACAAACCTGTGATTCCTCTGAAGAAAAGTTTTCCCAGATATTATTACCGAACAGATTCCCACATTGCCACTTGAACACAGGTTGATTATGTTCTATGGGTGTAATTAGCTAGATCAGAGAGGGTTGAAGCGGATCTTTGGCTAGATTGTACATATCTGTCATGCTGCATGTTACAGTTCGCTCAGTAATTGGTGAAGTACCAACGATAAACGGCAAATCCTCAACAAAGTACCATCGATAAACTGCAAATCCTACAGAATGCCAAACTCAGCATGTTGGTCTATGTTAGTATTTGTATCCAAAGGACTGCAGAATTGACCTAGCACTAATGATCTGACATGGATTCAGTAGCAACATGTGCACTCTGGTCCAATTTCTCTATCAGGCTCATTTAGTCAGGTTAAAATGGGTGAACATCGCCGTGGGAGCGGGTAGAAGCAGTGACAGACCAACATGTCAGCATCCACATCGCCAAGCAACAGCCAATGGCCTAACAGGTGGTGCCATGTCGTTGATGTCGGTGCACTGGATTTTATGTTGTCGGAATAACGGGCTGTGTCGGACTAAAGGGATGTCGGGCCAATAGACATTTGTCAGACTATTGAGTCATCAGAATAATGTGATGTCGGAACAATTAGCAGTCCCCTCACAAACCAGGGCACAACATGCTAATCACAATAGAATGGTTAACCAATGGGGACGTGTTGTGTGTCCTACACATGACATCAAAAAGAAGGGCATCACATCTCAGCTCTGCTAGTCTTCTTTTAAAGGAAAATTCCGGTATTTAGCACTTTAAGTCCCTTTTCTGGTTTGTTTTGGATGAACTACAGTGGTGGACACTGAAATTTTGACGATTGGTCCTGTCTCGACTTTTCTGACTCGTTTTGAATCGCCTTTGACTACTTCAGAGTGGCAAACTAACGTTAAGGGTTGCTTTAGGACATGTTTGTGCATGCCTGTTGCAGCCACTCTGAAGCAGTAAAGGCGATTCAAAAGTCGAGACAGGACCAATCATCAAAATTTCGGTGTCCACCACTCTAGTTCATCCAAAACAAACCAGAAAAGGGACTCAAAGTGCTAAATCAGCTGGAATCAGCTAGCTAACCTAAGCTCTGTCAGTAGTCATCTTGTCAGTAGTCTTCTTATCAACTAGCTAACATCAGCTCTGTCAGTTGTTATGTTGTCAGTAGTCTTCTTATCAGCTAGCTAACATAAGCTCTGTCAGTAGTCATCTTCTCAGCTAGCTAACCTAAGCTCTGTCAGTAGTAATCTTATCAGCTTGCTAACATGAGCTCTGTCAGTAGTCTTCTAATACAGCCAGCTAACATGAGCTACTAGTTGAGAAGGAAGAAGGACATCATATCCTCTTATCAGCTAGCTAACCTGAGCTAGTAGATGAGGGTGGAGAACCGGACCTATGCAAGAGTGGGGAACAAACAGGCCTCTCTACAAAAATACCCGCCCCCCACAGAAATACCCCCGTCCCACAGGTCAGTACAGAACGTCAACTGTCATATGTCATATGTTAACATCTCTGAAAATAGTCTCATTATCATAAAACGTATTAGCTAATATCCACAACAGGGTCACAGGGAAACTGCAGTGTGATTTTACACTTAAGGACATCATGAACTATCATTATTATTACAGGTGGTAAGCGGACACCTGTTCAGACTAGAATCTAGGGCAAAGAACAGTGTGCACCGACCGAACATAATCATTCCCATAATTCCCAGAGAGTGGGTCTATCTGTGTCTTCACTACTAGAACACCTTTGTGCCTCCTCTACCACTGTTGCAGGGTCTGTCCACGTTTAACAGAAGGCAAGCTACACTTGAACATTACCCTTGAGAACTCACACCCAAGGATAAATACGTGAGCTTTTCCCACTGATACAACTTCATACACAGCTGATTTAGAGTGAATAACATAATAATAAGACAGATTTGATTTAATGTAAATAGAATAGTTTGAGTTATGAGACTACACATTACACAGTATAATGTGCCAACACAAACACAGTTTGTGATTGATGTGCTTGTCTCAGTGAGGTATCCCAGACAGGTTTGGCTGATGCACACAAGGGTGCTTTTTTCCAGGCTCCTGCAGAACTCTCCTAAACTAAACAAGTCAAATCACCACGAGGTCCAAAAAAAGCACAACCACTGCAGCACCACATCACATGATCTGGGGACCGCATCGGACCACACCAGACCGTCTGTGTGTTCAGGGGTGGGCTGGCCAACAGCTGGACTAGATCTACCTTTTGTCAAAAGACACAGTGGCATCTCCGTCACCAACTTGATTGTTTCTATTAACAGTAAAAAGGATAAAGAGCTTAATGAAGGACAGGGCTACAGATTACAGCCTCTGTGGAGAGCATTAATGAGTGTGTGTTTTTGTGTCTGTGTGTGTGCGTGTGTACAAGTTTTATGATACCAGTTCCATATTAGTCATATGTCTCTGGAGTCTGGACATTGTAAACATTCACTCTTAGAATTCTTGTTTGAAAGGACAGCTTCACTCTTGAGCATTTCCATAATGTATTCAAATGTTTTTTTTTTTTTTTAAATGTATTCTAATTTATTATGTTGTGCATTATGTCAGAGTGCGAGAGTGAGAGGCTGACTAATACAGTGAGAATACGTCATGCATGCGCAACTATAATGTAGTAACTGGAAGCTCTTAATGCTTTCCATATTGCTGTGTGTTTGTTTGTATCTGTGTGAGAGACAGGGAGAGAGAAGTGTTCTTTCATGAGGATGGGGGGATGGTGTGTTTGTGTGTTTATAGGGGGTGGAGAATTTTACATTGGAACGACGCACACTCAGATCTATTTGCACGAATTAGACGTAAATATGAAAGCACAATAAGAGGGAGCCGTGCCCGACACACTGCTGCATGTGTGACCTTGCCTCAGCACAAATGTGTTGCTGAATCACGCGGCGTAGTGCGCACGTGGTGCTGCTGATGCAGAATGCATTAAACAGCCTGGATTTCTGCAGTGCTCCAAGCGCATGTTACACAAACCACAATCAAACTGTCAACATGAATAGCTGGTCCCAATGAACGGCCAACCATCAGGCATCTTTTGTACAGGCTGCCCTCGCCAAGGCCACATCAGACCTGCCCAGCAAGATACACACACACACACACACACATACAGTACTCTCTCTCTCTCTCAAACACAAACACAAACCACACACACATACATACACAAACACACACACACAGATGGCCGAGAGCTCTGGTCTCCCGCTGCTTTTAACACAAGGTCACGCCTACTGTCAGTCAGTAGGATGCAGAGTGTAATGTTCTGCTGTGGGTCTAAAAGCCAACATGGACACATTGTGCTTTGCCAGCACACAACAAAAGATATAGTTTCAAGAAATACAGTGTCACCAACAACTGTTAAATATCCATTTACTTTAGCCATACTATATAAGACTGTTTTCTGGGGTGGAACTGGTGCTTGCTAATATAGAGCTGTTTGAATGTGCATTGCTAGTAAAAGTCAGCTGTAGGCCTAGATTGCAGTATGTGACGACACTGTAGCCAAGCCAGGACTACCATCGTGTCAGCCTGATTAGAAAGTATATTAGGCTACATTAGCCTCAGTTCTATGCTAACATTTCTCCTAAAATTAAAAATATAATTCTTGATGACCACCGTGGACCAACCAATGCCGCAGTGTCAGTTTCATTTACAGACGACTGCAAAACCAACCTATGATTCCTGCTACAATAACACCAACACAGAGGTTGCCCGTGCTTCGTTTAGACTTGATACCACTATTTGAAGGGGTTAGATTAAATCAATTACGTTGGCGTCATGGCGTGTGGAGAGTGAAGCTTTACAGTTTTGGGGAGTGTGCCGGTACCTCCACCAGTTCTGTCTAAGGGTTCGTTGGAAGGAAACTCATTTGGTGAGGATTGGCCAATCGCCAAGCGCATAGATAATTGCCGTATTAGTCTATGACATTGGCACAGTCTCGTGAGCGTACCAGACGGATTTTTCTCCGGCAACATCTTATTCTCCATTTAAGTCGTGACCTTCAGTAGGTTATTTGTTGTTATTTGTTCAATTAAAATAAAATAAACTGATTTTCGACACAATTTCCTATAATCACGTTTCTCTGTCGTGTATACTACACACGGAGAGACGTGTGTTTATGTAACAGAATAATCTGTTTGGATGCACTAATGGCGATGAACAACGGCGAGGAAGAGGGACTGGTTTCTGAGAATAACTAGCAATGCAATAACGCGATATCATTCAAAGTTACCCTGTGTCTTTAACTGCTTAGGGACCAGGATGCAGAGTTAGGTCAGGATTGTTTGCTTGGGTGGTCAGGACAGATTAGACCAAAGGTTATTCGACACTTCAGTAACACAGTTATTGTAGCTCGTGCCTTCGTGGCACATTTGAAAGCACTTACTTGCCCACGAAGTTCTCCAGCACCGAGCTTTTCCCTGCACTCTGACCGCCCACCACAGCAATCTGGGGTAGGTCCAGATTGGCATTTTGTCCGATGGCCGAGAATGCATCTTGCATTTTGTTGACAAGAGGAATCAGGTCCTCCATCCCCTGGTTACCCATGTTTGCAGGGGAATCTGTCGCTCCTTCTCAGTAGAAAGCCAAACTGAATAGAAGAAGGGACGCGCGTTGACTCGGTCGCTTGAATGCTATATCCTTTCCTTTTCACCCTAGTGCTTGTAGGGTGTTTGAAATTCTGCCTATTTTATTTTTGCATTCACCCTCATTGCTGGCGTCTCAGCGACGTAAAAAACAGCACAGCTAAGCTACCCTCTGAACTGCAGCTCTGCCGTCTGTTGGGCACCGACGAGAAAGACGGGATGATCTCTCCTGGCCTCTGAATAAACAGGGAGATCCCTGCACAGTCCCTGGTGGACCGCGGGCAGGCGCAGTGGAAGAGTCTGCGTCGTGCTCAGATACAAGCGTGTGGTTCTTTTATTCAGTGTCGAGGGCAACCTACAGGAGTGTGTAGGCATCTATCGAATGTGAGACAGCTCAAATACGAGACTACTCAACAATCCCAATGCAATCAGTAAGCACTGCGGGAGACTCCCAAAAAGCTTTCGTTCGTGAGTCTCTCCGTTTAGTTGAGTAGGCTGCAGGTTCACTGATGGAGCAGCTTATGTCAAAGTAAAGTGTTTTAAACCACAAATACATATTAGACTACATTATAAAATTTATGTAAAATGTATTATAACAATTACGATATCTTTGTAATGTGAAAACAAAACTTTCACGGCAACAACTTGACTTAAAGTTATCTAGATACATTCGATGACATGGGGTGCTCTGTCCATGGTGCTGAAACGAACGACTGAAACACCCACCGGGCGTAAAGTTTTCCATCCAAAGAAAGCTTGAAATGGTCTGAGGGCAAGAGGTAACACACGAGACATGAAATAGCTTAGGCTAAGCGAATTTAATTAAATTGCACCCCTAAAAAGTAGCCAACACGTCACAACTCAAACATGAGTTGGAAATGCAATAGGCCTAGGTCTACCTATCCAATGAAGTGTGAGTTTATTGCGACTTGAGCTAAATACAGATTGTTGCGTTATTAACAAAACATGCAATGTATATGCTATATGTTTATGTTGCAGGCCTAGCCTATGTTTGCTTCTGGTAAAGACATTTAGTCATTTTAAAAATGAGTAGCCTAGCCTACTGTAGGCTAACGCTAACCCATACTCTACGTCTAGCCTCCTAGACAGACGGGGGCAGTAATGGGTCTTCCTCTTTAGATACGCACAGGCGTAAAGTAGCTCGGAAAACACCGGTATGCGTATGCTAGCCATCGCGAGTGTGGAGGATCATGCTAGTGAGCAGCATAGCAAACTGCGCAGAACGATGAACAATTGATGTGATAGGAAGTTGCAACAGGCTACAGCACGTCAGAGTTTTATTTCAACGGAGCAATTTCAACCGGTTTCCACTTTTTATAAGTAGGTCATAACAGAGAAATTGATGATTTATTAGGATCTTCACCGCTGTAGAGTAAGATGGAATCGTTTCTTACTGAGCAACTTGCTGAATGAAAGGCGCTGTTAGTTTGCTTTCTATCTGCTAGCCACAGAAAGCGTACTAAGCTAGGTTAGCCAGTCAACAATTAACGTTAGCTATCCTAAGCCATGTCAATTTGTGAAAAGTCCGTGCCAAAACTGCTTAAAGAAAATATTGCGTCGATATAATCTCTTGTGGTTATTTTTTTTCTCTCCATAAAAACGAACTGTAATCGAAAATATTTGTTGAGCTGCACGCCGTGATCCTTAACTTAGCTAGGTAAGGTTGGCTAACATTACTTCAGCCATCAACAACTATTCAGAACGTTAGGCTAACGTTACCTTTTATTAGCCTCGTAGCTAAGAGCTAATGTTGACCAAGTTGTCCTAGTTCTTCAGATGGGCTATTCTGACGTTTACCTAGCTAGCCAACATTGCAGGCTACAGCTAATGTTTTGTACTAGTATGCTTGTTATTGTCTGTTTTGTTGTAAGGTGTTTGTTAGGAAATAAAAACAAACTATTGTTTAAGTCAACACGGTAGCTTCTAATTAACGTGAGCCCACTTCTCAGCGCTCACAGCTAAGCAACGTTACGTCAACTTTTCTGTACTAAACGTTAGTTAAAACTCTAACCTCAAGGATGCTGGAGTTCCTGTTAACTGGGGAGACTAACGTTACCGCCACTGGTTTCATGCGTATATGTGATCATTTTCCATTGGACATTTTAATGAGTAGCATTGTGAAAGCTTCGTAGTTGAGGGGCTCACCGTTTAACGCT
The DNA here is from genome assembly GCF_018492685.1 of Alosa sapidissima. Taxonomy (NCBI): domain Eukaryota; kingdom Metazoa; phylum Chordata; class Actinopteri; order Clupeiformes; family Clupeidae; genus Alosa; species Alosa sapidissima. Next base: position 19,592,363 of record NC_055969.1, read on the forward strand.
AACCTTTCGCTATTGATCAATCAATCAATCACAGGATCTCTGGAGGCACCATCTAAACGCCAGGATGTTTAACCCGCATCATCACCACCACCAACAGCAGCAGCAGCAGCAGCAATTTCACCAACATTTGCGGCAGCTTCAGCAACTGTTTCAGCAACAACCTCCACCACCACCTCCACCCCCGCCACCGCCACCACAGCCCCCGCCGTCTCATCACATGTCGCATCACCATCAAAGTGGCCGGTAAGACTGTCAACGCGAGGTCGGGGATCAACATGTAGGCCTTGTCGCTCCATCAGACGGTGCAATGCAAGTGTAGGCGGAAGCACCGTACCGTGCTCTGTGCAGATAGACATTGTAACCTCTTTAGGACCCGTCATCGCTGACAAGTAAATTAGCCTGTTGTTGCTTTATGTGAAATAAGCTGTTTTATTAATTTATTTAGTTTTTTACCCACATGCTTTTCCTTTCGTTTTTTGTTCGAGCGCATGTTAAATCACTAATTGTCATTTCTCTGGCTGTTTTGTTTTTGTCGTTCATCTGTTCCGTCCACTGTTAATGCGTGCTAGCATCCATGCCAGACTTGTTGTCGTTACTCAAGCACATTAGGTTGGGCAAACGAACCTAACATCCTGACTGACTGGACTCACTCACGCTCCGGTTCACCCTCATTATCACACAGGCCCATCGCGGTGGCGGCGCCGGCGCCCCCTCCCCGTATGGTGAACCTCTGCTCCCCTACACAAGCGACCATTCTCGCTCCCAACCCCATGCTACAAGGGGCGCTACTGATGCAGCAGATGCAAGGTAGGCGCTTCCCTTAGCTGGACAGTGTGTGGTGATGGCCCATATCATATCACAGCAGCATGGTGTGTGTGTGTGTCTGTGTGTGTCTGAGAGAGAGAGAGAGAGTACTTAATGTTTGTCTATGTGTGAAGGTAGTGTGTTTTGTTTTTTGCAGGTGTGTTTTTGCCCATTTTAGCCTGGTACACAATATTGTGTATTCCTGTTGTGTATATAATTGTATATGTTTTATGTTTTCGGCTTGTGGCCAGTCATCATAGTTGGTCATTGCTCATTATGCGCTGCATTATATCTTTACTTGAGGCAGTGCTTATTGTTGAGCAAGTCATTGCATGGTGAATTGAACAACAGTGGAGTATTTTAAAAGACCTGAGAGTGGAGTTTTGGGTGTTGACGGTGCTCTTGCTCTCTCAGCAGGTAGCATGCGTGGCTTTGCGATGGGGGGACAGCAGTTTACTCAGTTCTTTTCTGCGGGGTCGCGCTCCTCACTGCTGGGACCGGTACCCATGGGTGTGGCAATCAAGACCCCACACATGGGCTATGCCCCGCGCCCCTACAACCATCACGCGCGCTACATGAACAACGTAAGGAATTTGGGCTCAAATAACATCGTAAATGCAGAATGCATGCATCACAAATTAATTCTTTTGTATTTTGTTATTAAACTTGACGTGTTCCCATTCAATTCAACTGAGTAACACGTCATATATTACTGTAGTTGCAGAACTTGCTACTTGCTGTTTTTATTTTCCTTGTTTTTAAGGTGTATTATATGATAAATGTTCTTATCCATACACAACTAAAGAACGTAACATTTGTAGTACAGTTTGTGTTTTCAATGTCCTGACCTCACCCTTCCTGGTGTGCCCTTACAGTAGGACTGCAGGAGATGCGTTTGTTTGTTGTGTATCGATGTGTTTGTTGTGGCTTGATGTTTTCTGGCTCTTTCTGCGTAGGACTACGGCTCTCGGCTGCCTGACAGGAAGCGTGAAAATGAACAGAGATCTGCTGGAACCTCAGAGGGACAACCGGGAGCCAGTGGCAGCAAAGGTGAGCTTCCACACATACACACACATGGACATAGACATGCACACATACACAAGAACAACACAGTGTATATTTATAACCCCTCTTCCCAGCATGCACACATGCTTAGAGTGTGGCACATATATCACACATGGAAACACATATGTGTGTGAGTGATAATGGGCTATTTCTAGAATCTAGTATAAATAGCTGTAAAGTCATATGTAGGATGTTGTTGTGCAGTCAGGTGCTCTCTCTCCTCTTGGCCTCCATGCTTCACCGTGTAACTCTCGGCAATCAGCTGCATTATTCGCTTGAATCCACTATCCAACGATTCAAAAGGAATTATATCATATAACATCTTCAGTAGTATATGAAGCAGAGCAACTAACGATTAAAAAATAATGATAATTTCAGTAGTACATGTGGCAGAGCAAGGGCTTCTCTTAGGCCCCCTTCACACTCAAAGCTGCCTATTGGACCTGGACACACTGAGCTTAATCCATGTACAGGAAACAGAACCACAGTGTGTAAGAGGCAGGCGCTGTGTCTGACTTGATCTTTGACATCTGAGTTGTTTGTGTGGTTTAACCCTCTGCAGATGAAGCAGCAGTACCTCTGGCTGACGGACCCAGTGACGCCTCGGCACAGCAGGATGAGGAACCAGCTCTGAAGAAGCCCCGCACTGAAGGGTAAACGCCCACCAACCCACCCACGCACTGGGGCAGAACCAACCATCACACACACACACACACACACACTCTCAATGGGATGGAGCACACACACACACTGTGATAAGAGTCCACACCTCACACACTCACTGGGGCAGAACCCACACCTCACACACTTACTGGGGCAGAACCCAGAACCACACACACACACACACACACACTGGAACAGAACCCACACCGATAGATAATGATTAGCAAATTATCATTCTTTTTTTTTACTTATATTTTACTTATACGCTTTTCATAATGGTAGTAGAACGCTCCATTGACTAGAATGAGATTTCCCAAAGTTCTACGGTAAAAGTAATTACCACTGCAAACATATAATTACCGCTGTCAATGGAAACAGGTTTTGTGCTTCTGATTTACATCTTTCATGTCACTCTGTAAGTAGTTCGGTCACTTCTTGCAATGGAACTTCATTCAAAAGTGAAAGCAGAAATCAGCTGTGTTCTAAAGAATGTTTGATTCAAGTTCAGCTGTATTGCAAACTATTTGTTTCTTAGCAAAAGCCACGACAAAACGGTAACAAATAAATGTAAAGTGGCATATCATGTGGAGTTTATTTTTTCGTTTTGGCAAGTAGCCGTATAATAAGCGGGATAATGTATAGAACGCCGGTCATTATCAGGAAAATAAGTCCCTTCAGGGCTGAGCAAGACCCCTCCGCTAGGGCGTCGGAGTCCGGTTCGCCCTGTCGGGACTTATTTTCCCGATAATGACCGCCGTTCTATACATTAACCCTTACATAGTATCCCAACTGTTTGGAAAATGAGGTCGTATACAGATGTGAAAAACACAGAAAACTGAACCTGTTCTAAAATTGTTCCAATGGGATGAACGTTTTGGAGTTGGTTTGTAAATAATGATGACCTGATGGATACGTGAGCAGTAATACAACAGTATTAGACCAAAAATAGGGAGTTGGTACTGTCTTTCACACTGACTCTCTCAGTCCTGGGTGGATGTGAGATTAACAGGCAATTATGCTTCGGCTTTTTTTGAGTCTGGAAGGGCTGGGATTGTTTGCTCTTGCTCTGCTCCCTGACCTTGGCTATTGTTTCTGAAGTGGCCTTGTAAACTGATTAGATCAAATGGACTTTGATTGCTTTCATTGTGCTTTCCTTTCATTTGGAAGGATATTTTTAGTGCTAAGTGCCCTCATTTTCAGTTTTCACCTCTGCAGAAGTTACAATACATGTTATTTCTCTCTCTCGTTCCCTCTCTCCCTTTCTTTTTTTCCTTATTTTTCTTCCTCTCCATCTCAATCTATCTATCTGTTCCCTTGCCCCTCATCTCCTTCTCTCCTTTCATCTCTGTGTTCCTTTACTCTCTCCTCCCTCCCTCCTTCAGGTCAGAGGAGGTTGCAGGGACTCTGGGGGAAGACTACGAGAGCCCAGCTGGAGATTCCAACCCCACAGGTGGGCAGTCTGAACACACCAGATCGTCCAATTAACACACACACACACACACACACTTACACACACTTAGTATGTGTAATGCACAGTTCAATGTGCAGTCAGATGTTATGGTACTTCTCCGCCGTTAAAGAATTTAACAGATCCCTTTGATGTTGCCAGACTAAAACTGTAGTGCACGTGAACTGTGACATTTTTTGTGTTTGTGTGTGTGCGTATGTGTGCACGTTTATGTGTCTGTTTACAGACAGCGTAACGTTGCAAGAGGGGGGCAGCATGGCGGGACCAGACGCTGATGATGCCCTGGAGCAGAGCCGAGCTGCAGAGGTGAGAACGGCATTACGGAACCCGGGAAGGGAAACAGAACATAGAACAGTGGAACATTTTTACAGAACAGAGTTGTAAGATATCAGAGGTTGTTTGAGATTGTCAAAAGGAGTATATTGGGAGGTAGTTTGAGATTGTGTTGAACTGAGCCTTGTGTGGATTAAGGCTGTTAATGATAGCAAGCACTACTGGTGGTCCCCCAGTAGAGGGTGAATCATTCTGCCAAATAACTACTCACATTTACCATTTATCTATTCATCATGTATCAGACAGGAAGCTAAGTCAGACTGACTGCCTGTCTGAAGGACACACATGTTTGATTTTTCTCGTCACACTGAGGGTGATGGGCGATGTGTCTATCACACTACAGTTTCCCTTAGGGGATCAATTAAAGGTGCAGTCAGGGATTTTGCAGGAAGTAGTGTTTGTTTTTTGTTTATGTTTAAAGTTATTAACAGATGCTTTTGTGCAAAGAAAAATGTACGTTGTACATATATTTTTACCAAGGAACAAACGGAACACGGCAGAGAGGTATCTCACCCCTACCTTCCGTATTCCCAGAGAAATCCCACGCAGGGTTTCGTTTTCACTTCGCTTGTTTCCAGTTTTCGGAGCCTGGGCTGCCTGCAGAGACCGGGTTTTTTACAGTGTACTCACAGAATGGTCAGCTAGCGGTCGTGAGGAGATAATTGCTGAATGTGACCAAAAATGTTATGGGCTTGAAATCGCCTAAAATCCCTGACTGCATCTTTAAGTTCTTTCTTTCTTTCTTTCTTTCTTTCTTTCCTTCCACCTTTCTCTCTATCTGACTTTCTTTCTTTCCACTTTTCTTTCTTTCTTTCTTTCTTTCTTTCTTTCTTTCTTTCTTTCTTTCTTTCTTTCTTCCTTCCTTTCTTCCACATGTGATTATGTTGTGGCATACTTGTGTGTTCTGGTCCAGAGCGTTGCGTCTCCACTGAAGGTGGGGGAGCGGGAGAACGGTGAGAACCAGACTGACCCCGAGGATCTGGCCGAGGCGAAGGGCGCCAGCAGCACTGCGGTCAGGACTCAGGAGGAGGCCAGAGAAGGGGCAGTGGGAGGGCCAGGAGGAGGAGAGGGCGCCAACAAGTTCTACTGCTACATCTGCAACATCACCTGCCACAACCAGCAGGTAGGATATTTACCCCCCTTGGGGACATTTTCCTAATGGTGAACATTTCCCCCACGTGGGGGAATTTACTTTACAGGGGATATTTGGTCCCAAAAACCCAACAATTTCTTCCACAATTCACTTCTCCACTGTGCTATTGGGTGCATTAGGCTTAAGATGAGTGGATGATCGACTGACCAACTCAGTTGATTGTTTACATGATTGTTTGGTACCACAGATAAATAAAGACCCAGTCAGGAAAGTGTAGTGAAAATCAGCAACACAGATTTATTTACAATGCATACTCTAATGTGTTTATTTATTTGTTTTGTTTTGTTTGCATCAGAACTTCCAGAGTCACATGAACGGCCTGGCGCATCAGCAGCGCATGATGGAGATCCAGCACATGAGTAACGCCTGTCTGGTCACGCTGCTGCCCAAGGTGCAGGAGTCACTGCAGAGCAGCCGCAGAGATGGGTATGTGTGAAGCCCTCAACGTGTGTGTGTGTGTGCACGTGTGTGTGTGTGTGTGTGTGTGTGTGCCTGCCTGCCTGTGTGTGCGCGCGCCTGCCTGCCTGCCTGCCTGTCTGTCTGGTCATTCTGCTGCCCAAGGTGCAGGAGTCACTGCAGAGCAGCCGCAGAGATGGGTATGTGTGAAGCCCTCACAACGTGTGTGTGTGTGTGTGTGTGCCTGCCTGCCTACCTGTCTGTCTGGTCATTCTGCTGCCCAAGGTGCAGGAGGAGTGCAGGGATGAGAACATGTGAATCCCTTACAACACAGCCTCCTCTCCAGCCTGACAACCAGATGTACTCTTAGCCACTACTGACAATATGGAATAGCCATGAATCTTTAACTGCTTATAAAATACAGGCCTTATTTGAACTGTCAGTAAAACAATGAGGTGCCCGCTCAAGACGTGTGCTCTGTGCCCGATGTGCCTGCTCCAGGGAGAAGAGACCAGGCCTCCAGCGCTGGTGTGCCACCTGCCAGACCCACTTCACCAGCAACGTGCTGGAGCACCGACGCACAAAGGAGCACAAGGTGACTTCTACCCCAAATCACACTCTCTGGAGAGGAAATGGGGATTTAGTTACATCAGTGTGTTAACATTCATACCGTTGACATGAAGATGGATATTCAGTATTGACACTAGCGATAGGGAATAAAACGTTTTGCGTTTTAGTACGTAATCTCATCGGTGCAAAGAAATGCAATTGATATTCATCCACTACTGTGTGAGAGCAAGTTTGAGGCAGGTTACAGTAGTGTGCACGACCTCCTAACCTGTGAACTTTGACCCCACAGCTGTGCACCCGCTCAAGCAGCCCTTGCTGCACCGTCTGCAAGTTGCAGTTCAGGACGTCCCGTGAGTTTGTGGAACACATGCAGACTCCAGAGCACCAGCAGAGAGTACAGGAGGTGAGTCGTATACTTAGTATGGGATGAGCCTAAGTCGGACATTACAGGAGGTGATCATACTTTTAGAGAGTATGGGAAGTGAGTAAACTTATTATGAGTATGGAAAGATAGTATGCTTAACAGGAATGTGTAGCAGGTTAGTATAGAGAGTACAAGAGTACTTAATAAAAGATTAGAGGGTTAGCCAGTGTATTCAACCAGTAAGTACACTAGGTGAGTGTGCAAAAAGCACAATAGGTGTCTACCTCTATAACCCTTTTTACTATTTACTAATTGCTCCTTTATTACGGCACGCCTGTCCTTTATACACACATGGTGGCAAAATGAGACACCTTGCTGGCCAAAGTCTTCGTAAGAGCTGCACGGCTTGAAACATCACTAATAAACACAGTGAATGGGAGCTCTCTGGTGTGTGAACCATCTTTGATTCTGTTGGATACTTATATGCTAGATCTAGTGATGGGCAAATGACGCTTTGGTGAACCACTGAAAGACCGCAGTGTGAAGCTAGCGACACTAATTAAAAAAATCCAATATGGCCACCACATGTAGATTTTTTAACATAAAAGTCCTTACCCAAACCAGTATATGCAACCAAATAGTGCTGGGCGGTATACCGGTTCACACCGTATACCGGTGTATATTTTCGTTATGATATGAATTTTTAATATACCGCCATACCGGTGTATTTGATTACACAACGTTTGGAAAGCTGCGCCACGTGAGCGTTTCAGACGGGACTTTTTTCACACACCCGCATGGTGCCACTGCGAGGCAGTGTGAGGGTAAACACAAAACACCTGAAGTTTTTCCCCTGAAGTATGACCCTTAAGGCTTCATTTATCCTTATTTAAGGGTGTTGCACAGAATACCTTAAATTGTTTCTTTAGTTAAGGAAAAACGTTAAGGGATACTGCGAAAGGGATTTACCGTCACGAAAATTCTATTGAGATTGTTCAACAGCAACTAGCTGGCTAGTAGGTGATGTCGTTAGTTAGCATCCCACCAAACGCAGTGAAGTTTAATGAGCTTATCATTCATCTCACCTTAAGAATATTCGCTGAAATTATCCAGGTAGCAAGTAAAGCATGTTATAGATATACACTGAGCAATACAAGCTTGCTAGTTAGAAATGATCCTGACTGTCATCAGTGCACCAAAACAAACGAAGCGAACCGAACCGAAGCTCATGGCAGGCTAACATGACATCCACATTCACATGAAGTCATGTAAACCACACAATAACAATAAGGCATGTTTCTGATAGGCCTATTTGACAGAGTAAGCATATTAGCAGAGAGGTTTCATTTTAAATTGTATAATTTTCAAAAAAGTATGAAGTTGCACTACTTTTTGTATTGGTTTTATAGGCTACAAGATGTTTGTGAAATTTGTTCAGTACAGTTCTGTATTTTGACTGCAATTGTCTTTGCATTCTGATTAGATTCTTCATTAGAATCATGAGTGGCTCTTTGTAAACAGCATCATTTTCTGGGGCCATGCAAAACTGCATTACCACTAGTGTGGAGTTATTCTACATCATGACAGTAAAATAGACCATCCTTAGTCAATGTACTGCAGCAATTCCTCCCTCAACCTGTAGAAAATGCTGTAAACAGCATCATTTTCTGGGGCCATGCAAAACTGCATTACCACTAGTGTGGAGTTATTCTACATCATGACAGTAAAATAGACCATCCTTAGTCAATGTACTGCAGCAATTCCTCCCTCAACCTGTAGAAAATGCTGTGAACATCTGATTATGCATGAAAAAAAAATACCGTCATATACCGTGAAACCGTAAGAATTTAGAAAAATACCGTGATGTACATTTTTGGTCATACCGCCCAGCACTACAACCAAAAGTACTGATTTACTTAAGGACTTTTATGTTGAAAAATGTATGTGTGGCGGCCATCTTTTTGGTGGCGGCTTTTTTTCCCTGGCCATCTGCAGTGGTTCAGTGGTTAAACAAAGCTTCATTCACTAGCTAGATCCTGCACCCATCCAACATTGGCCTTGGGATGTGCAGGACCTTGTCTCCATGTCAGTGAAAATAGGGCAGCCAGAATTGTATGAAATGAGTGTGAGATTGGTTGCATGAAGCATGATGCTGTGTTATCAGTGCAGGATGAGTATTAACAAACTACCGCCAGTGTTGCTGGTCATTTTGAGCTCAAGATTGACAGCGTCAGTTGAAGGTATTTCGAGAAAATTGATTTCAGCTGTCTGTTTGTACTTTTAAGTTCTAGTTTTAACCGTGTGTGTTGTAGCTACGTGAGGGCCAGGTGGAGGGACTGGGGGATCTGAGCGCTTTGGATGAAAAGGGATGTTTGATGGGAGAGGAGGAGGCCGAGGAGGGGGAGGATGATGTAGAGGACGAGTCTAACGGACAGGTAAGAGTCACCTGAGGTACCATTTTCTTGCTGTTTTGTACTGTATGTTTTAATAATAATAATACTTATAATAATATTTAATAAGGTCATGCTCACTCACGCATCACTTTTAAGAGATGTCAATTACTGATGCGGCACGTCACCTCTTTGGCTACAATAAACCGACCATTTTAGACGCAAATTGCAGAGAATATGAACTTATAACAAAGCCTCAAAATATCATATGAACATTGACTATTCCCACTTATTGAGCCTGATGATGAGGTATGGTATGCATTGTAATTCATGATAATTCCAGCATATAAAAGCCTTTTCTTGGTCTATCTTGTCATTTATTGGCTAATAAATTGCTGCGAACTTGTTTGAAACCGGAGTGTCCTGCTGCTGCAACTTGCTTGGACCAATGATCGCACAATTCCGACTCTAAACATTTCCGCATAGGATGCTCTTGTGTTTCCTCGCGTATCGGCCATTCTACTTCTCTCCCCGTTCTCACCTCCTCTGGCTGCAATTACACAAACGAGACGTCCTTGATGATGCCTTGAGCGGTTTCTGGGGTAGGAGCTGGAGGACTGAGGAGAGAAGCCGCATGCAAATAGAGCTTGGGATGCACCCTATGTGTTTTTCATGTGCTGTTTTCTTCCACTTCCATAGGGGGTGTCAGAGGTGACCTTGGAGGATATGGCAGATGACGAAGAGTTTGACTCAGACACAATCTATGGTGAGCTCATCAAGTGACACTACTATGTGAACCTGGTGCTTTAAAATGTATAATTTTTGTTTGTTTGTTTGTTTTTAAAAAGTAATTGCTTGTGGTATCAGACAACACCACTTTAATGAGGATGGAAGGGCTAAATTATAATAAGTAGCCGGGCTAATGTAGACAGGACCTAAGCTTGACCCTGACACCTCCTCTGCCCTGCCTTGAAAACCAACAATTTTATCATCTAAATTCTATAGCTGATGTTTTTAGTAAGGTCCCACCTTTGAAGGTTTTAGAATATCTTGCTAGCATAGATTTTAAAAAACATATTTAAGTTTCTGTAACACACAATGCTCTGGCTATTAAGTAGCCTTAGTTGCGGAAATGGCCTTAAATAAAACAAACAAAAAAAACTGACGCCTCCTCTCCTGCGTTCTAGGTTCCAGCTTTCTGGTTCCGGTGGCAGGGTTCCTCTGCAGACTCTGCAGCCAGTTCTACCAGTTTGAGTCGATGGCACGGCATTCACACTGCAAGTCGCTACTGCACTTTCAGAACCTCAAGGTGAGTGGAGCGGAGTGGAGTGGAGGTTAGTCGTTAGCACTCTAGGAGCAGTTTTAGAACCTCAAGTTGAGAGGAGTGGAACAGGTAAGCCTGCAGCTGTGATGATGAAATACTGCCAGCCAGCCAGCCAACACTATGCTAAGTAGAGGTGTGTTTGGGATTAAGGTGCGCATCAATACAGCATAATGCATGTAATTAGAATATTAAAGAAATATTAAAGAATATTATTATTATTATTATTATTATATGTTTGTAGCTTTCAGGTACTGGTATTTAAAGGGTGTGTGTGTGTGTGTGTGTGAGAGGGTGTGTGTGTGTGTGTGGTCACTGATCGAGTGTTTTACCGCCCTCCTGCTGCAGAAGTACAGAGACTTGCGTAAGCAGGAGGACCAGGCCGAGGCCGGCCCATCAGAGATGGACAGCAGCCCGGATGAGACCCGTCTCGGACCCGCCGGGGACCAGGGCACCAACACCGTCCATACTCCATCTACGGAACCAGAACCAGACTCCGAGCTGGACCAGGCACCTGTAGAGTCTGACCTCACCCAGGCCAGCTCATCACCCACGCCCGACCCATGTCTCAGCACCAGTGCCACAAGGGCATCCAGACGCTCTGCTGCCCAGCAGGAAGAGGAGCAGCAGCAGGACACTCAGGTCACCGCCACAGCCTCTGCCTCCAGTCAGCCCACAGAGGAGCAGGACCAGGGGGAAGCCCTAGAAGCGCAGAACCAGGGGGAAGCCCCAGAAGCGCAGAACCAGGGGGAAGCCCCAGAAGCGCAGAACCAGGGGGACGCGCCAAAAGCGCAGAACCAGGAGGACGCCCCAGAAGCGCAGAACCCTCCGGAAGCAGAGGAGGAGGAGGATGGGGCCGAGGAGGAAGAGGCAGTGGTCGTGACCCCGACAAGCAGCAAGAGACGAGGGGGAGGGGCAGGGAGGAGGAAGTCAGGAAGAACGACACGGAGACGCTGAGAGGAGGGAGAGATAGAGATAGAGGGAGTGAGGAAGAGACAGAAGAGAGATGGAGAGACAAAAAGAGGGAGAGCTGGAGAGACAAAGATGAAAAGGTGGGGAGAAAGAGGGAGGGATGGAGAGAGAGACAGAAAGAAGGAGTATGGAGAAAGAGGATTGCCTAATAATGGTAGGACTGCTACCAGTTCCTGTGGGAACCCTTTCAGCAGGTTTAACCCTTTCATGCATATTTGTTTGTTATAAAGAAAACAAACGCTTTTTAAATAGGGAAGAATTGTGTGTTGTCAATCGGACTATCGATAGTTCTAGTCATCTATATACGTACCTCCTTTTAGTCATTTTTTTATCCTTTTTTTTATTATGTGCATCCTTTGCTGCACTTCAGTGCACAAACCCTCAGTATTGTGCACTCTATGTAGCCGAATACAGCCAGGAATGACCATAATTAATCACCTTTATTTCAGTATGAAATAACAACGATAAGTGAAGCTATCATGAAGGGAAACGGGCAATTACACAAGTCAAAAATGAAACTGATGTCAGTATTGCATGATGTATTAATTTGTGAGCGGTTTCTGTACATTGTTTATCAAAATGGAAAAACAGTTTCCATTACATGTCCCTAAATGTTTTTAAAACATTTTTATTTCACCTGATGAAGTGGTTAGGTGGGGGGCTGAGACGTTTGATGGCCTAAACTATCTGATTCAGGTCATTTGCTTGTGACGGGGTGTCTCCATGCAAATGGGGAAGATTGAATTAGTGCAATTACTACTACGAAGATGATTGACAGGTCTAACAGAAGATGACCTACATGCATGAAAGGGTTAAAATAGTCGCCGTGGTGCCGTCATTGACACAGATTTTGTTTATTGTTTATTTCCCCCCGGTACCTTTTAGCAGCTCAGAGTTTAGTAGCAGCGCAGAACTTTCTCCCAGCTAGTAGAAGCAGCTTTTCTTTAAAAAAAAAAAAAAGTGTAAAAAAAAAAGGAATTCAAATGAAAATCTAGTGGTACTCTTTATCTTGAAAACGGAGTGTGTGACCACCAGTGTTGCTGGTCCAAGATTTTCACATGACGACGGTATTGCTGAGTGGTGGGGGTGGCATGAAAACAAACAGTAGCTGGTGAGGGCAACTCCTTCAGCTCCACAATGGAAAGGTGGCACAGTAACCTGGGTAGATGGCTCAGTAACCTGGGGCAACGCCTAGAAAGGTGGCACAGTAACTTGGGAAGACAGCTCAGTAACCTGGGATGACGTCTAGAAAGGTGGCGCAGTAACCTGGGACAACGTCTAGAAAGGTGGCGCAGAAAAATGTACCTGGAGGTCCCACTGTAGCTGGGAGGCACTTCTCTCAGGGTGGTCTGGCTGACTGGATGCTGCTGGGCGAAGGAACTTTACTCAACACTGCTGCTTGCTCACTGGCACCACCTGCTGGACTGGAGAAGACACCTCCGGGGCAGGCTGAACTTCTAGTGCGATATCTACTGTCTGTTGAAGACACAGTTTGTGTGTCTTGTCTGTGTATGTGTGAGGGTGCTTCAACCATTCATCCAGGATGATATTAGCACAGGCACAATTATAGAAAATTTGGGAACTTGTGATTGGACCAGCATGCAGTTCCATAGAGGGTAATGGAATGCTCCATTGTAGAAATGGCAGCCTACTTGCTGTTTGATGTTGAATGAACAGTACTGCTTGATGGGTCAATGTAGAAGGCTGTGCCTGTATTTTATTTTATTTTTTACCTTTCTAATCAGTTTCTTTTCCATTGTTGAGGAGAATTGTGGCTCAGGTAGAGTTAGTAGTCATCTCTAAGCCGTTAGACAACTGGCAGTGCTTTTTCAAGTTCAGCTTTGTGGAGCAGCCCGTGGCTAATAGGACCTGGATTTCTACCCAGTTTATTCTGTTTTTGTTTGCTTGTTTGTTTATTAGTTTTTGGCTCATTTCCTGCTATTGGCATGAAGGCATTTTCAGTGACCACAACTGTCAGCCTCTGGTAGTAAGTGACAGTGTGTGTGGTCTTGTATGTGTGCTCGTTAGGTTCTGCTGCCAGGATGTCTATAGTGTCTGTCTCATGGAGTCTCCGGTCTTTGATTGGTGTCCCAGCGTCCTGTGTTCTTCACCAGAACCCCATGGGCCCTGTGTGTGTGTGTGTGTGTGTGTGTGTGTGTGAAGGAGGTGGGAGGGGCTTATTTATTTGTTGTTGCACTGCTCCTTGATGTCACTGAAAGAAAGAATTCTTTTTTTTTTTTTACTTTGAAGAAAGGCAAATCATTATTAGTCTAGGTCTAATCTTTTGTTACAGAGCTTTTCTGCTAGGCCCGTGGTATGTAAAAAAAAAAAAAAAAAATCTAGCTTGTCCTATCGTGTTGTGCACCACCTGAGAATCGCAGGACGCTAGTACTGCACATCACAACTGACAGAGTTGTCGTCAGTAGTAGCCATCCCCTGACTCCCACACTCGTACTGAGGATCTGCCTGCACTGCAGGCTTCCAGCACTGACATCTCTAACATTGCCAGAATCTGAAAGGCGTAAACCAAGTGCTTTCCTACTGCTAAAAGTTTTGTTCAGCCCTGTCTTCTGTGTGGAGGGAGGTCAGTCAGTGGTAGTGGCCCTAGTAGAAGTGGCTGACCCTCATCTCTATTGACCAGGCTCTCTCATAGCCCCCCCTCCCCTAAGCAAGCTTGGCACCGTTTCCTGACGTAGTACTAAGTAGCATCCTTCATTAACTGAAGGCAACTGATTTAGCCAAGCAAGTGCTTTTTAATGACACGGATTTCAGAATGTTGACCAATGGAAGGGAGTGGAGGGAGGAGCAGGACCGAGACCGGCCCCGTCTGCAGGAACAGTGCTGTGTCTGCACTGAGGAAGACTACTCATGGGCTCCGTTGTAGCATTTGAAGGGGGAAATTAAAACTCAAGATTACCAGCAGCTTTTCACACACAAGGCCACCAGCCCTGTACAGTTAATACACTCTTGCTCTGCAAACCGTTGTTTTTAAAGATTGCCTTCAGGGGACAGAAGACATCGCTCTGTCCTGAAACTAAGGCAGCCTTTTTCGATATTTTGTCTGTCTCATGCTCTCTCTGTCTTCTCTGAGGTAGTCAGTTTTACATGGCAATTTTCAAGTAGAATAAATTGCGTTTGCACACCTCGTTTAGGTTTGCAGTCGTAGCAAAGTCTATTTTTCCAGTGGGGAGTCCCAGGATCTCGCGCTAGACGATATTTAGTCAAACCCAGTAGTGCCCCTGCAGGGATTAAGGGAGTGATCAAGGCAAGCTAAATCGCCAGTATGATGACAGCTTGGGTCATATCTACTAGACTACACAGGACCAGCCTCGGGCTAAACCGTTTGATTATGAACATGGGAAGGGGGGGTTGTATGTTTTCATAACATATTTTTATTGAAACGACGAACAGAAATGAACAAAGGTAAAACGTGTTGTTGGTTTTTTAGCAGCTGGACGTCTCATGTATTTTTGGATGTTTTCTGTATTTGGGTCCTTTTAATTTATATTAAAATATTTGATGATTACATTTCCAGCTTTTTCATTTTAATAACACCTTGATGTCCATAAATAAACTAACATGTTTAAGATCAAGATACTTCTGTACAAACACAACACACATTTATAATACAGGTTAGGTTACATTTGTACATGCCTTTTCACAACCACATGATCCAACTTATTGCACCAAACTGCTTGGTCTGCTATGGAATGACATCAGTATTTTCAGCATCTTAAATAGTTTCAACATTACTGACTCGGCAGTTTTCATCATGGTAGTCCCAATTTTCAATCTCAGCTGATGTAGGTGAAACCCCCAAGGCCTGCAGTATGAGTATGTGTTCTTCCACATCAACGGAGCAGATGGGGTACACATTTAAGTCTCTATTTGGTTTCATATGCACAACAAAAACCAAGGTGGTATATAATAGCCTTCATGGTTTGGTGAGCAACCTGGATAGATTTACCCAGAGGAAGTGGCAAACCTAATAGAGGAGCTCAATGGCTTCATTCTACCAGAGCCCGTCTACGGAGAGCCTCCCCACTCTATTAATCCCATACAAATCGAATTTGGCTGCAGTTCACCAGAGTTCACCTAGATGGCGATCGCGGGCTAGTCCAAAATACATGGGGTCCTATGGAGCTACATTTATTGTTTTCACCTATTTAACAACTGAAACCCTCAGATTTGATATTTTTCGCAAAATGGATATGGATTATCAATCAAAAGTGAAAAATTCGGCAGTCATGTCCTTTCGTTTTCTTACAGGTTGGGTCGTTGCCCATAACACGCTATTGATGCTATGCTATGATCATGCTAATGAATGACGTCATTGACACGTTTGACAGGATTTTTAGAACAATTAAGTGACTTTAAAAAATATAATACTCAACCAAGTGTATTGTCTTTGCCTCCCCTTTCGAATACAATATTCAAATTATTTGAAAAAAAATTATATCCCGAGAAAAGTGGATTATGAGGGGTACAGCTCCATAGACCTCCATTCATAGGGAGGGAAAGTAATCTCATCGCCATCTAGTGGTTGCGTTCCTAGAGTTTAGCGGAGGGGATGGGATTTTTTTTTTGAAAAAATATATCTCGGTGCACATTGGGATCTTAATTTAATGTCTTCCATATGTTAGGCACTGGGGTCACCTCTATTGCTTCAAGTGGTCATACCTTATTTTTAGGATCAGTTGAATTGTTTTGAGTTTTTGTCGTAACATGGTGATAAACTACAGTTGCATGTGACGTCACAGGTTTGGGCGCTTAATCTCTAACTGATCAATACAGCAATTTGCTTAACTGGCAACATACATATTTTTGTAATAACGGAAGGTGATGTAAACCGCGTGGTGATAACCTTTATGTCTGGATAACTGGTGTTGTGCTTCTACTCACATGAAGAGCTGGCAGTAAGTGTTAAGTGGCAATGCTAACCAGGCTAATAAACAAACCATGCTACCGTGAGTAACGTCGAAGGGTAAAGTCACATGGCTTTTTTGTAGTTCGTTTATGAAACAAAAGGAGCAATTTCGATTTTTTTAAATAAGGCAAAATATGGTCTGACATTTTCACAGTTAGAAGATTATTACTGTATAGACACTGTTGTAAAGTCCCATATTTTTGGTGGATAAGATCGCTGATTTGGCTTCACAGTATTGTTTTAAAAAAAATAGGTCTATGGGACTTAACATTGGAGCTGCTCTTCGATAGGAACGCAACCACTTGGGGCGCTGGTTTTCACTTTCCCTCCCTATTCTGGACTCGCCCGCGAGCGCCCCTAGATGCAGTACCACACCGGAAGCGTTGCGAGAGTGAAGGTTTACTGTCTATGGGTTCTCCTGATTCTACCAAAAAAAGTCACAAGGCTCTTTCTGTAAGATTACCACTTCCTGTGAGTCAACTTACCCACGTTGGCTACTTATCTTGAAATACATGCCTGGCTGACTGAATAGGCCCAAGGTTTAGGGTTTTAGGCTACTAGGATGGTCACAGGGAGAATGTGCAAGAAATACAACAGGGAAGCCGCTACAATGACCAATACATTGTGTTTAAGGTTACTCGTTATTTTCTTCTATGGTTGGTGTTGGAGTCTCATTTGAGGACTGCTCAATGACTGGATGCTGTTGACCTTCAGCCAAACTCTCGTTAATTTTTGCCCTGAACTCCTGGCGTGCCTGCCGATTGGATTCCAGCAGCTCGCGTAGCTTGCCGTTTAGCGCATCATTGCGATCTTCAAGGTCATCTAAGCAGTAGTTGATCTGGTCCAACATCGTGTTGATAGCGGCGTATTCTGTGGCGAGAGAAGAACGTAACTTAAGCTTACCTGACAAAGACAAAGGAATTCTTTGCCGTTCATATCAGGAAAACAATATCTTCGACTGAAACATTGCACTGCACAACATCTTATTTTGGTCAATAAACGGCACAGCATAACGACACATGATGATGGCATAAACGAATGACTATATACAGTCGTTGACGTTGGCATGGACAAGAATACAATATTAACGTTACCTTCCTCATTGAAGTCATCGTCGTCCTCAATGATACCATCATCAATTGTTATGTTGGGATCGCCGTTTGGTCCAGACATCTTGGTGTTGTAAGGTGCTTAATAAGCTGCCAAGCTAACGTTAGCCTACTCTACTGATGGCCAAGACACGGGAAGCGTGAACTGTCTCCTCTCCAATGCAGTGAATAGACTGAACTGGACTGCAATAAAAGAGATCTCGCGCATACTTTGAAATGTGTCCACGGTCTTGGTAAAATGCAGAACTAATGTAACAAAGCAGTAACTACACTAAAAGTCGATCAAGATACGAGTCAAATGACTAAGATTGTTGTCGTCTCATCTGTCAGCTGATCTAGTCAGCAGACACATGAGGACTAAGCAGACCTGTCCAGATATGTGCCTGACCGGAAATGTGAGAATTATTTAGCATTATTCACATTTACAAAATTATTTGTAATGACTTACATTTACTTTAGAGGTATTAACATTATCTACATTATAGGGTGACCAGACGTCCTCTTTTCCTCGGACATGGAGAGGGGAGGAATCATAGATATTAGAAAGATACCGATAACTTCCACTCTCGGAAAATTTCCGGTTTCTGAACTGGTTTCAGTTCCACGTGAGGGCGCTCGTCCACGAATGCAGAATGAATGGAGGTCTAAGGAGCTGTACCCCTCAAAATCCACTTTTCTCGGGATATAATTTTTTGGCAAGTAATTTGAATATTGTATTCGAAAAGGGGAGGCAAAGAAAATACACTTGGTTGAGTATTATATATTTTAAAAGTTACTTAATTGTTCTAAAAAGCCTTTCAAACGTGTCAATGACGTCATTCATTAGCACAATAGAGTGGTGAAGTCCCGCCCCTTCCGTTTGCCATCTTTCAAAAAAATTTATGGCGAAAAAGAAATTATTTTCTGGTCCCGGTTGACGTGTGCCTTGAATTACCCATATGATGTTTGTCAATTTTAAAGACAAATTTTCATGTAAAGACATTTGCAGTTTGTTTCGTAACTATTGAATTACAACATTGTGAAAGATCGTAATTCCAGCGACTACATTACATTACATTACATTTGGCTGACGCTTTTTAGCCAAAGCGACTAACAACATAGTAAACAGTTTAAGTTTTAGAGCAGTTCTCAACAATTTTAGGACAATTTAAAAACATTAGAGTACAGTAAGAATAAGTGCATCAGTGAGTGCTGTTTTTAACAGTTACTTGTCAGTTTGAGACGGCTGGTGAGTGCTAGGATCAGTAAGACTTGTTGTAAGTGTTGCTATGAGAGGAGATGTTCTCTAAAGAGCTGGGTCTTCAGGAGTTTTCTGAAAATGGAGAAGGATGTCTGCCCTTGTAGGAGCTGGCAGTGTGTTCCACCAACGAGGAACAACAGATGAGAAAAGTTTGGATTGGCTTGAGCGTACCGGTGGTAGAGCTAGACGTCGTTCGTCTGAGGAGCGCAGCGGTCTGGAGGTAGGGTATGTCTGTATGAGGGCATTCAAGTAGGTGGGAGCAGAACCGGAGACTACTTTGTAGGCAAGCGTTAGAGCCTTGAATTTGATGCGGGCCGCCATAGGTAGCCAGTGTAGCTGGATGAGCAGCGGGGTAACATGTGCCCTTTTGGGTTGGTTGTAGACCAGGCGCGCCGCCGCGTTCTGGATCAACTGAAGTGGTTTCACTGCGCAGGCTGGGAGACCTGTCAGGAGGGCATTGCAGTAGTCGAGTCGTGAGATGACTATTGCCTGAACCAGAAGTTGGGTAGCATCTTGAGTCAAGTAAGTCCTGATTTTCCGTATGTTGTAGAGTGCGAAACGGCAAGACCGGGTGACTGAGGCAACATGATCTGAGAAGTTTAGTTGGTTGTCGAGAACCACTCCAGATTTTTTGCAGTCCTGGTAGGTGAAACAGACAGGGTGTCAAATTTGATGTTGATGTCGTGACTACAAACCCATCAGTCGCGCTAGTGACGTTAGCTCATTCACAGCCACACTAGATTGTACAAGCATACCAGCAACAGGTCTTAATTGGGCTTTCCTTGCCGAAGAAAATACCATGAGTCAGAGGATTAAACACATCAGGTAAGTTGTATTCGTCCATAGACTGTACATTACATACTGTTAAGTGACATAGCAGGCAGCAAGATGCAACCGTTAACTAGCATAACAGCTCTTATCGTTTCATTACGTTGGTGACGTACATCGTTCGAGACGAGAGATGTAGTCCACTGAGTGGATTCGCAACATAACCAACCAACATAACTTTTGAAGTCAATCGAATAACAGTACTTTCTTGACGTGAAAAATTATCTTTTAAATTCACACACATCATATGTGAAATTTGTGGCACAATTCAAACTGGACCAAAAAATAATTGTTATCTCTCCATTAACTCCCGTTCATAATTTTTTGAAAGATAGGTCCCATGGACCGGAAGTAGAAGGGGCGGGACTTCACCACTCTATTCACCTTATTCAGCCCCGCCCATTTGTTTAAATTCCACGTTGTCTTTAAACTTCCGGTCGGCTAGCTACGTCTAGTTAGCTTCATTGGGATAACACCATAGGATAACACGGCAGAAGAGGATAGAGAGGCTAACTTGGGAGGAAAACGACAAATGCCATCAGGAGGTCAGATTGCAATATTGTACTTCGCTACCCAAGGTTATTCACCCCTACGGAGTGGGTAGACGATGCGGCAGTGGCCGCTGTATCGTATGGAGAAACTCGCAAATCCTTATCTGTTTGGTAACTATGGTAACTAGTCATTACAGTCAGTAACAAAGTCAGTAACAGACACACAGTCAGTTTTTTCCTAACTTCAGATAGGAAAGCTGTATAACAGAAATGTCTTAAGTCACCAAAATCCTAAATAAACGTTCCTACCCAGATAGCAAACATACACTGGGACGGAACTGGGCCACACCTACCACAACGTCCAGCACGGATCTGCATAATGGACCTGATCCGGCGTCCAAACGCACATCGGTCCAAAATTGGTCTGGATCCGTTTGACGGATCTGGTACCAATAAGGGCTAAGACTGGCCAAGTTCCGTATGGTAGTCTGTGTTACTGACATGTTCCATCTGTTTATCATATGCAATACGGGTCCGCTTATTGTGTGTGGTACGGACTCGTTTATCAGACATCAGCCGGCTTTATTTGACATGTGAAATGTGATTGGTAATTAGGGCTAATTATCCTGAAAAATCTGTTTGCTACACATTTGCTAACAGGTTCGTTATAGGTTCACCCAGGCTAAAGTTCACAGTAACGTTTTCCCAACAGCTCAACTGATAAACATAAGCTAGGCTACAAACACAAGGGGGGTAAAAAAAACTTTACACATAAGTGTCTTATTTTTTTTATTCAACAACCTGGCTGTAGAAGTGCAATCCCAGACAAAGTTTAAGTCGTGTTAATTCCACATTTATTCCTTTTTGCAAATAGGCTAAGTCACAATCACACTCGTTTTTTATCATCAGTGATCCTGTTAGCGTTATCACTGTTTTTTTTTTTTTCAAAATAGTTATTGTGATAGCTGTTTTGCTTAAGTTAAGCTAGTTGTTGTTGCTGGAAAATAATAGTAAAGTTATCAATCGCTCGGTTGCTTGTTGTTGTCTCTGAATAAACCAACAGAGATAAAAAGCAGATACTACCTTGAAAAGTTGGGCTGTCCTAGTCCAACCCCAGGCTGGCAAATCATGTCAAAAGATTGATAGTGAGCAAACCAAAGATCCTTGATTAACATTACTGCTTGGACTTCTGCATGCGTGGCAAGAATATGGGGTTGTTTCATAGCACTGTTAGATCTGACACAAACAACAATTGACTACTTTTACCACTGCTAGGTAATAATAAAAATAACGAAACGAACATATGATCAATATTGAGCCAACTATATCTTCTTTTCCAGCCTTACTGTAGAAATGAAGTGGCCATGGGAACATAGTGCACCCCCATGGTTTCTAAATTTGTGCCAGAGGTGGGACCAAGTCACTGTTTGGCAAGTCACAAGTAAGTCCCAAGTCTTAGCAGTCAAGTCCAAGTCAAGTCCCAAGTAAATACAGAGAAGGGCAAGTCGAGTCCAAGTCCAAGTCACATCAAAGCCAAGTCGAGTCCAAGTCCAAGTCCCAATCTTTTTCAAGTCCTGAACAAGTCATCAGGTACTCTTCACTTAATAATGCCATTATTAGACTATCGATCATAATTTTAGCACTTCCATCTAATCCACAGTATTTTTTGTTTATAAATACAGATTAAAATATGTTCAATGTTTCTGTCTTGTAATCTTTTACGACATATGCATGCGCATACCTGTGTAATCTGTAAACAGATAGCTACATAACACTCAGCACAGCTGCAAATATATATAATGTTTTTCCAAATTGCGGAGCCCACTGTAAGGATGAGTAATAATTTGACTGATGGCAGTTCACTGCGCTAGGCCACAGATTTGCCTGCAAACAATTTATTAGGCTGTCTGGCAGTGGCGACTCATAAGGGAAGCCAAGGTCAACACTTTTATATTATTTAAAAGATAATAATGACAGTAATTTTGTTTTAAAGTATTCATTTCTTAAGAAATACTACACATTTGATGCTGTTTATCTAATTTGTAAATGGTGCACTGTCACTTTAAGCCCATTGTGTCACACGTTCTCATAATGATCCTTTTTTTACCAGCTCCGTTCAAATATAGCCTATGGCTAGTCCACAAACTCAAACATTGTTTGTGCCACATGTATAGCACAATATTAACAATGATAAGCATGATATTAAGTTGGCACAAGAGAAGCATGTATGACATGATGCTTGCTTGACATTTTCTGTTTGCAATTAAAAGTGAATTATGAGCTGTAGCCAGTAGCCACCTAGCTACAGTAGCTGAGTGAAATGTATTTCAATCGGCATATCATGTGCTTCATGTAAATAAATTATTGAATACTTCAAGACTATTAAGACCAGTTCCATTACACAAGGCAAAGACAACTCTTCATAATATTCTTGTCCACTTTCCAAATCACAGTGAGTGCAGCTATGTCATAGTGACCTGGATCTCATAGTTTATAACAGTACAGTAGGCTAGTGAGAACCGGATAATTCACAATCTCCTCTAATCTCGTATTTGTTGCCTTCACGATTTCCTTTTATATGTTTCTTATATTTAAAAGAAGATATCAATCATCATCAACAATGACAAGCCAGCTGGAACCTACTCATTTTCTCTCCCTCTCGTGTGTGCTTGGATGCGTTCTCAATTAAATGCAGTAGGCTAGCATAAGTTCAAGTTGGATCTTAATGGAGAGGACTCGAAAAGTATCAACTTTATGTAACATGCTGTTGGTGCTTTTTGACATTAAACGTTCTCTAACAAGAGTGCAAATCAGTTTGCAGTAAAGCTACTAGTGATTGGCTAAATGTTGGTCCTTCCTCTGTCTCTTGGTGCCCTACACACAGTGCGTAATGCGTGTGGGGGTAGCGGCAGTACTGTACTGTGCTCTGGCCGCTTGTCTCCGCTATTTTTTTTTTTTTTTTTTTAGTCGCGGGAAAGCGTCTGTGGGGTGACTGGTCCACGATCAGGAAATTTAGTTTTTGATTCGAGACATGTCAAGTCATCACAAGTCAAAGAGGCAAAGTCCGAGTCAAGTCTCAAGTGAATAGTATTCAAGTCCAAGTCGAGTCGCAAGTCATGCCGAATTTTATCAAGTCAAGTCTGAAGTCATTAAAATCATGACTCGAGTCTGACTCGAGTCCAAGTCATGTGACTCGAGTCCACATGTCTGATTTGTGCCATTCCAAAATACCTTTTTTTTCTTTAGCAGCCAGTTGACAATGAAGTAGGGAAAGGACAGTCAATTTAGAATCAGCACCTTAATTAATATCATTACCACCTGGGTCTGCTGTGAAAAAATGGTCCTTCGGCTCATATCCGTATCACAGGTTTGGGCCAAATCAGTGCTTTGTATTTTAAACGCATCTCCTGACTTCCAGTTGAGTTGCGGAAATTGGACCTGGGACAAATCTGTAAACCGGTGATAAAACAGCATTGCTAGCAGAGCTGAAACCTGTATCGGGAGTAGACCTGGCCCACAGTCAGATACCGTATGTCCGCTACAGGCGGATCTAAAGGCTTTTATGCGGATCCGGCCCAAAGGAAATTGCTATCTGGGTAACTTTAGGATGACCCATAATATATGATGCCAGTCATCTCGATAGAGCTCTGCTATCTCAGTGTATCGCAATTGATGTACTGCTCAATCGGAAGTTCGGAGACAATGTGGGCAACGCTAGCGCCCATGTTTGCGCGCGGAATAAGGTGAATAGGGAGGGAAAGTAATCTCATCGCCATCTAGTGGTTGCGTTCCTAGAGTTTAGCGGAGGGGATGGGATTTTGTTTTTAGAAAAAAAATATCTCGGTGCACATTGGGATCTTAATTTAATGCCTTCCATATGTTAGGCACTGGGGTCACCTCTATTGCTTCAAGTGGTCATACCAGAGAATGTCTAATAGGAAGAGAATTGGCACTGTCTGGTTACTTCCGGTTTCTGGACTGGTTGCAGTTCCTCCTCAGATTCCACTTGAGGGCGCTCGCAGGCGAGTGCAGAATGCATGGAGGTCTATGGAGCTTTACCCCACAATATCCACTTTTCTCTGGATATAATTTTTTGAGTAGTAATTTGAATGTTGCATTCGCTAGGAGAGGCAAAGAAAATACACACTGTTGATTGTTATATTTTTTGAAGTCACGTAAGTCTTCTAAAAAGCCTTTCAAATATGTCAGTGACGTCATTCATTAGCACAATGCTAGCGTGATATGGGCAACAACGACCCAACCTGTAAGAAATGGAAAGGACATAAGTACTCGTTCATTCAACTTTAGATCTAAAATCTATATTGAACTTGCATAAACTACAATAAAATCTACGATTCTTCTACGACAAGCAGGTGAAAGAGATACATTTAGCCGTCTAGCTCCATAGACCCCCATTCAACCTGCACTCGCCCGCGATCACCCCCAGTCGAATTCTAATGGAACTGCAACCAATGTCGATACAATGAGGCTTAATAGGAAGTGCCAAGGCTCTCCGTAGACGGGCTCTGGTCATACCTTATTTTTAGGATCAGTTGAATTATTTTGAGTTTTTGTCGTAACATGGTGATAAGGAACTACAGCTGCATGTGACGTCACATGTTTGGGCGCTTAATCTCTAACTGATCAATACGCAATTTGCTTAACTCGCTTAACATATTTTTGTAATAACGGAATGTGATGTAAACCAAAGTCCTTTTAGGCAAGTCCCTTCACTCGGCGGCCATATACCAACGTTTTATGGGCACTCATCGGGCACAGTCTTTGGGTCGAACTGCGCGTGCGCAAGGCTTCACGACACCAATCTTGCTCCAGCAGCGAGATCACAACACATGATTGGCACAATGTCTTCACAACACACCATATGATTGGCTCAATGTATTCACATCACACCACATGATTGGCTCAATGTATTTACATGTCGACGTTTTGCCGAGGAAGGGGTGGGATATGTGTAGACAACGGCCATATTGGCGTGACAAACTAGCCCCATGCATTTCTATGGAGTATTTTTTGAGTGCTGTGTCTCCACATTAGAAAGTCTCTGTGTAAACCGCGTGGTGATAACCTTTATGTCAGGATAACTGGTGTTGTGCTTCTACTCACATGAAGAGCTAGCTGTAAGTGTTAAGTGTCAATGCTAACCAGGCTAATAAACAAACCATGCTACCGTGAGTAACGTTGAAGGGTAAAGTCACGTGACTTCTTTTGTAGTTCGTTTATAAAACAAAAGGAGCAATTTCGATTTTCTTAAATAAGGCAAAATAGGGTCTGACATTTTCACAGTTAGAATATTATTACTGTATAGACACTGAAAAATATTTTTGGTGGATAACATCGCTGATTTGGCTTCACAATTTTTTTGTTTTAAAATAGGTCTATGGGACTTAACATTGGAGCTGCTCTTCGATAGGAACGCAACCACTTGGGGCGCTGGTTTTCACTTTCCCTCCCTATGCTAGCGTGTTAATATGGACAACAACGACCCAACCTGTAAGAAATCAAAAGGGCATAAGTACATTCATTCAACTTTTGACCTATAAGTAAGGGATAATGTATAGAACGCCCCGACAGGGCGAATTGGACCCCGATGCGCCAGCGGAGGGGTCTTGTTTCGCCCTGAAGGGACTTATTTTCCCATAATGACCGGTGTTCTATACATTATCCCGCTTATTATACGGCTACCTGCCAAAACGAAAAAATAAACTCCACGATATGTCTCTTTACACTTATTTGTTACCGTTTCGTCGTGGCTTTTGCTGAGAAACAAATAGTTCGCAACACACGCTGAACTTGAATCAAACATTCTTTAGAGCTCAGCTGATCAACCGTCTTTCACTTTTGAATGAAGTTCCAATGCAAGTGGAACCGGAATACTTGCGGAAAGTGACCGGAATACTTGCGGAGTGATATGATCAGCAGCACAAAACCCGTTGCCATTGATATGTTTATTTTATTATATGTTATAATAAAATAAACATTATATTATATGTTTGCAGCGGTAATTACATGAATTTATTTGACCGTAGAACGTTGGGAAATCCCATTCAAGTCAATGGAGCGTTTCTACTAGCATTGTGAAGAGCCGTATAATAACCCATATTGAACTTATACCAATTACAATCAAATCTGAGATTTCTCAACGACATTTAGCCGTCTAGCTCTATTGACTCCCATTCATTTTGCATTCATGGCAACCGCCCCCAGTGGAATTCTGGTGGAACTGCAACCAAAATTCGGTACAATAGCCGGCTTCAGACCGTCGAGCCAGGCCAGGGTCATTTGAGGGGTCACCTGGTGATAGTATCCCAGGCTATACAAGCCTCATGACCCTGAGACGTTTGTGTTCAGACTGTTCTGTGTTCAGTGTTCAGTTAGCCTCTCCGCATTACACCTCGACATGCCCTCGCTTGTGAAAACGTCACCAATACCGATGGATGAACTGGAGAAAGGTAAAAATCAATTGTTTAGCTCAAGGGGAGGTGTCAAATGAGTGTAATTCCCCAAATGGTGAATTATCCCTTTAATGCATCTGAACACTAGGTGGCAATGTTGTATAACATTTCACATCTAAATACGGTGAAATCATCAGAATTATGGTATAGAAATGTGAGCTTCACACAATCATTAATGCAAATAAGGTGCATTATTATTATGTAATTTATGGGACATTTTTTGTCTTTATTAGACATGATTTTGGCATTTATAACATGTCCAAAGACGTGGCCTGTTCATAATTACACATTGGTGGAAAGATTTCACCTCGCACTTTTAATGTTAATGCATCTGGACACAAGGTGGCAATGTTGTTTTTCACATTTCACATCTAAATACGGTGAAATCAGTAGAATTATGGTATAGAAATGTGAGCTTCACACAATCCTTAATGCAAATAAGGTGCATTATTATGTAATTTATAATGGGAAATCAATAGAAATGTTATTTCTTGTTTATTCTCATTTCAAACCACACACATCCATTCCTAGTCACACACACACACACACACTCATTTATACTTAAATAGGCTACATGTGTGTGCAAACAGTGTGACCTGAACACTATTATGCTTTGCAGTTCCGGATTGGATTCCCTTTTACACTTTGTGTTCCTCTCCGACATCCATCATACATTATTCCTAAAACAGTCCTACCCTTATTCACCAATGCAATACCCATTTAACAACGAGGTGTAGGCTCTGTATCCTGTCTTACCTTGCTTATGAGATCGAGATTCATTGCGGAATGTGCCAGCAATATGGAGTGGTAATTTGATTTGATGGAAATATGTTGTGTACATGACAGCCTGTTTAGGCAAAAGGCATGTGACCAGCGTCAACTGCAACCTATACATTTAGAGGGTATAACAATTTCTCTCCAAATATGACCTGCTCCTAGAGCAGGGCTATTCAACTTTATTACCAAGTGGGCCAGACAGGAAAACCACTGGGTCGTCGTGGGCCACTCAAAATACAGTGTTGCTATAATTACTTTTATTGTGGCTGTTATAGACATGCATTCATGAGTATCCAGCTACATTTAATGAGTTAAGTGAATTATATCCACACACACAAAAAAAAACACTGGATGTGGTGGACATTCCTTTATTCTGAGATACATCAATAGGCTCTCAAAACAATTCCAAACAGACATAAGGTGCTTATAGAGCAGGTCCATATAGATTACTTGTCAAATAAAACAGTATTAGGTGATGGAACATTCACACCCAACTTCTGTCATAGCTCATATTTTTAAAATAAATCAGTGAATCAAACAAATTATTTCATAATTTCATGTCAAGGTCTGTTTGCCGTCTTGGGTCCACCCATCTGACACCGTCAGCCATACCCATGTTGAACAAGCCTATTGATACATACCTGTAGATTCTGCACACCCACTAGTCTGTTCCAGTGTGTGTTTTGTCCGAATGTGAAGGAGCCGTGCCTCATCTCTAAAGGACCAGACTTGGAAGGACCTTGACTTTGAGATGTAGCCTGCTCATGTACATGTTTTTCCTGGGCTGCGATGGACTTCGTCTGGCCTGCCAGTGCCAACCAGCCCAACATTTTGTAAAACTAGAGCACATTTTAGTCAAATGCGTGCTTGATATGTTTTTTCTTACAATTAATGTACCAAAGACACAAAGGTGATTCTATTTTCTTAACAGTAACGCCACATCTGGGGACATCAGTGATTCACAGCAGACCCGACTGATTCAGTGCATGATCAATGCTGGGAATCAAACGCTTCTCAAACTCCCAGAGTTTCTTGTCCACGAGCAGCTGGTCTTTGGAGAGGTGTCCTTGCAGGGGGGCCCTGACATGGATGATGCGGCAGACATCGAATGGGACAGTGACAACGGGTCCAAACTGCTTCAGCGTGGTGTGGGCCGAGGTCTGCTCCACTCTCCGGGGGTCAATCAGAAGCTTGGTGGGGTTGAACACGCTCTTCCTGTCCGGCTCTCGGTAGATGTGCTCCAGGATGTTTACACCAGGCACGCGCCTCCACTGAGGCAGACGAAATCGGCCACTGTCTTCAAACTGCGTTTTGGGGAAGATGTGGTTCTCGATCCTGAAGACCCCTGCATTGGGATGTTGCTGCTGCAATGTGTCCATTAGCTTCTCCAGTTTACCATGTTTGTAAGGCATAATGATTTCATCAATGTCATTCAGCAGGAGGTACTTTGACTGGTACATATATCTGTATATACATTCATTCAGAGTGGTCAGCTGACCATAATAATGAATGTCACCGTGATGTAAGTCATACTTCCACCCAGTAGAGGGCGTTAGGAACTTGTGTATTGGCCAAGGCACAACTTCCAGCATACCCTCTCTCATGTAATACGTGAGAACTTTCTCAACATCTGAACCACAGCTTGTGTTGTAAATGACAACCCTCTGAACCCCAATCAGTTTGTACATCTCCATGGTCTGTGCAAACTGTAGGGCATTATTGTACCCCCCAAAAAGGTTGGAAATGCATATAGTATATTTGTACCTAAAAGATTCTTTGACTTCCTGGTTTTGGATTGTTAAAAATGTCAAATTGTCAATGGTGTTTCGGTCCGATGTTATACTGACATATGAGGCTTGCTGTGATGTTGTAGTAGTGCAAAACACGTCTGAAGTGTGAAAAGGAAAGCCAAAGTGGTCGCTATGTATATCTACTTTTGCCTGTGAAGTCGTACACTGACCCAGAGCCCCATTAGCTTTAGCATCAGTATTACCACTGTCATTAGTATCGCCGTTGGCACACAGGACGCAGTAGAGCGGTTGCAGCTCCTGCCTGCAGATGATGCTAATGACCAGGATGGCCCCGCCCAGTCTGTGATCCTTAAAGGCAGACACCATGAGGTGTCTGGAGCCTGGGATGGGGCTGATGGTCTCCATGGGTGCCCGTTGCCATAGTGGTAGTGTAGACTCTGCTGATGGCAGGTCTGTCTGCGGTTCAGGCTCAGCTGAGGGTCTTTCGTTTCTCATCAGGCTCACCAGGTGTATTATGTGCTCCCACCTCAGCATCAGGAGGGTAAACATGGTGATGCCAACCAGCAATGCCAGCTTCCTCTGTATCATGTCTGTTCAGTCCACTGGGATGCAGCATCTACAGTCTACAGAAGGATGACAGCACAACACATAAGGGTCGGATTAGTAATACATATAATAAATAAATAAGGCATAATGTATTGTCCGCCAGTCATTATCAGAAAATAAGTCCCAACAGGGCAATATGTGGTCCCCTCTTAGACCATGGACTAATAAGATTTTTTTAATTCCTATCAAACAAATTGCAGCTGGTCTGGGAATTCCTATTTAAATCCCAGACCAGCTGCAACACACATAACATAATTCACTGCACTCTTTTGTCACTCTCAGTCTTCATTTCCAAAGGTCTGTTGGCTGTGCAAGAATCTGAACAGCTGTTAGATACAATCATTAACTCACTAATCATTAATAAACTAGATGTACCGCCGCCCAGTCCAGCACATTTTTTCCACAAAAATAAGTCATGTTTGTCATATTGCGTTCATTTCCTACTTTGTTCCTTTTTTGTGTGTTTGTAATTGAGTGTGTGCAGAGTGTGTGGTTGTTTTTGTGTATACGTGTGCTTCTGTGTGTGTTCATTGAGTGTGTGTGCCTGCATGTAAGTTAGTTTTTTTTGTGTGTGTGTCTTTGTGTGTGTGTGTGTGTTTGTGTGTAGGTGTGTTTGTATGTGTGGGTGCATGTGTGTGAGGGTGTGTGTGTGTTTATGTGTTTGTGTGCGTGTTTGTGCGTGTCGTGTGTGTGCATGTATGTGTGTGTGTGCAAGTGTAGTGTTACAATTATGCATACAGAACTGGTTCCTTCCTTCAAAATACTGTAGGGGACTAGTGAATCACCATCATTTAACAATGTTAACAAAATCAAATGTAGTATATATATCGCCACCAACTGGTGCACCTATGCAGCCATTGTGGGGGGGGGGCGCTACCACAGAAACGAAAACTCCAGCAACAGACCAGCAGCATATGTCCAAATTTTAATCTTAACCATTATTTTTCATCAGAAACAATCTGAAAACGGGGCTTTAAGTGTAAAATACTGAACTTGTCCTTTAACATCACACATTTTCATGCACTGGTTATTCCATGGAATTGCATTTATAGTTTGAGTGGGCCTACTGCTCGCTCGGGACATTTTTCCTTCACAAAAAAATAGAGAAACACTTTCAGTGACTGAAACAAACTCTCTCTCTACACAGGAAAACCACAGGTGGTCCCCGCCGTGTCTCCTATAGCTTTACTCTGGCTGACTGTCTGATCAATGTCACGTATGCTTTTGGTTTGCACGTAGCTGCTACATTAGACTAGCCTACATTCGCTTCCTGACAGGTCACGTAGGCTACATCATTCTCAGAAACTGTTTAAATTTGAGTAGGCTACAGTGACATTGTCATCTCTCATGGCTCTTCTGCTGCTACCTGTCTAGCCACAACAAAAGTAGTGATATCCGTGGGGTATAGGCTACTACGAAGCACGTTAGACATATCTAGGCTATGTAGACATATCGAGGCTTGACAAAGTCTTGACTCAGGGGTATACATTAAGTGATACTACGATTGCAGTTATGTGATATATTTGTCAAACTAGGCTTTCAGCTCAGATCTGTGCACGTTCTCGGTGTTGGGATGACTTTGGCCAATCGTATAATGTGGAGACGCACAAGACCGCCTCTATTTAAAAACAATTACTTCCGCATTCATGAGCGATAGCTTAATCTACACTGCGGTCATTTTTTGTGTCTAACCTATAACATCAAATAAATCAATTGTCATCAGTTGTATGGTATGCACGTCCATAGTGGGATATTTGCACGCACAGCAATATTAAAGCGCATTCGAGATCCAAAGTGTTAGTAGAGGCGGAGCTCCACCTGTAAGATATATGACAGAATCCTACATGTGAGATAACTTCGTTTTTAAGACAATTGATTGGTCAGTGTGCGGTAGATTACACGATTTGAGCTATAACATAACCTCCTCCCGACCAGGTTTGGTTGACAGCATAAGATACCATGGTGATATAGCGACACTAAAACAGATCCACTTTCGTGTCACAGCGTAGCCTGGCTTTGAGCGCAACATACCTCGCAAACCCACGCTAGGCGTCGTGACTCAGTGGCTCTAACGATAAGTGCATTCTCTGTTGGGATAGTGATGACAGACAAACCGAGAGGGATAAATGGCAGCAGCAAGGTTTCCCAACGTATTATACTGATATGTCGGATTTGCACGGAGTTGATTCTCAATAATACGGAACAATATGCGTTTCTGTCAGGCCATTTCACAAGATGGGGCCGCTGTGTAAATCAACTTCCTGTGGAACAGCACAGTCCCATACACAGCAAAAGAAAAGTCCACAGGAAAGACATAAGCAGGAAGACGTTTTACCCTGCCAATTAAGGCATCATTAACATCAACGAGGCCGGACACCTGGGGCCTGTACTACGAAGGGAGCTTAACCTACCCAGATGTAACCCAGGGTTAATTTGTTAAACTGGGGTTGACAAAACCTGGTTATCTTAAGTGGTGTTACAGTTTTTTTTCAATCGCTAACAAGCACTTACCCATACGTCAGATAGTTTTTCTAAACTCTTAACACAGACTCACACCTACAAAACACAATTGGCCAAATGGATAATTGTCTTCTCAAAAACACATATTGTTAAATATATACTAACTCTTCATTTAAAAAAAGAACACATCTTTCTCTGCACACACTAACTTTACCAAAACACTGGAAATCTGACTCAAAATGAAATTATTCTGTCAAAGAATAACACTTGTTTTCACTTCACAAGGTACATGCAGTCAATCAAAGTACACCAGGTTCCAAAATACTGGCTATTGTTAACATTACAAAAACGGCATAGACTTTTATGTTTTAGTTTTACAGGTATTTGCATGCAAAACATGCTATCCACCGTTTTTACACTAAATTTCTTGGTTGGGAAGTGCATGTCCACATGTAATGTTCACATTCAAAAGCATTCCAGTAAAAAGCAAGTCAGTTTTTTTCCCTTTATTGTTTACTACAGGAGGTACAGTAGAAATACTGTTTACAGTATGATAAAACAGAAAAAGATTTACAGTATTGCTTACAGTGAACAAAATATCCATGAAACACACGAGCATTCTGAACAAAAAACAACAGCAAAAAGCCCAGATACATAAAAAAAAAGGGGGGGGGGGGTACTATAAAAAAGCACATAATTACTGTATCTAATATCTGCGATCTTCAGAGTTAGGCCACATGTTTTCATCAACATCACATCTAAAATTATCCAAGGCGATGCACCTGGGATAAAACCATTTGGCAGCAGAAGAGGTTTTTATACTGTATCTAAGGTTTGGAATATTGTGTTTGCTATTGTGGGATGTTGTGTGTTAACATTCGTAAATACTACAAAAACAATCCATAGTTTTGTTGGGAGGTATAGCTTGTTTGTTAAGAAAATGTAAGCATTGTGGAAATGTGTTCACTGACTGCATATTGTGTGAAAACAACATGATATGTGTGAATGGTATGGCCACAAAAGACATGCTGTGCTAATTGTGTTTAGAGTTTTGAAAATGTGACAACTGGTTAGACAAACGCTTTTTAGCATCTGAAAAAAACTGTAATCGGTAGTAGGACACTGATTATGAAGTTGATTTGTTGAGCCAGTGTTAACCTAATTGGAGTTTGTGCGCGTTCACATAAAAGGGGCGGGTTGCAGCGCAAGTCACCACTTTCTGTGATGACGCGATCACCTTATTTTACGGATGAGGAATGCACAATTATTATGACAAGTTATGAGGAATCAGGGTGCATTCAGGGCACTTCGGAATGACAAGGACCGCCCCCATGGCTACTTTGTTTTTCCGACAGTGTTCATGTGCTTTGCCGTCGGAATGTGTGACAAACACGGATGCAACAACAAAGGTTAAAACATACACTCACTAATCCTAAACAAAACAACTGTATTTGCTTAAAATATAGTGTAAGACGCTCGTGAAAGAAAGATATGCAGCTTTCAAGTGACAAAAACGGCAAATTCCCAAGTTCACATTAAAACTGGACATGAAAGGCCACATGGACTACAAACGAACTACAACGTGACGCCAAAAGTAATGACGAGCCCCTAACTGGGCAACTCTGTTAGCAAAATCTAGCCCCAGTTTCCGACCTCTGACTCACATTACGTGACGTGAATGACGCGGAATGATGATGTTTTCACTCGGAGAAAGGTTTTTCCGAAGCCCATGAACACTAGGTTAAAACCCACTCTACGACAAAAATCAAATACGTCAGCAGTGAACAAAGCAAGGCAAGGATGTTGGCAACGTATTGCAGATCGGGTAGCCTAAATGCCTAAAAGTAAAGTTTTATTTCCACATGTTCTTCAAATATGTGTTACGGAGGATTAATAGCTTGCGGAATGTATGAAATGAGTTGAAATAATTAAATGGCCTATTTTGAGTTCATAAAAAGGCCTACAGATGCAACACAATTCAGAAGTGGGCATAAAGATTACAGTAATAGGATAATTGAATGTTTAAGTAGCCCCCATTGACTGATTTAGTGTATGCCTAACCATTGCCAAACGCACATGGCAGCAGGTGAAAATAAAACACAAACACATTATTCAGAATAGTGGTTTATACAGTCATAACTTGCATTAATATTTCTTAATTATGAAAACATGTAGGCCTAGTATGCCTTCACTTGGCCTCTGTTTTACAGCTAACAAGAAAAAGGTGTCTTTGACTACTGTAAGGCACCAGAGTGTTTTACAGTAGCAGAGGAGTTGGCCATTGCAAATAATAGTGGAAGGCCGATTATGGATGGAAGGGGTTGAGGGAGGCATTCGGTCGGATTCTGGTGCTGTGGAAATGTGTAGCCTTTATGTGCAGGGTACAGTAATATGACATTCAATTCAACAAGTTTGTTAAAATTGTGATTGATTAAAATTGTTAAAATTTTAATTTATTAGGCCTAGGCTATGTCCGATTTATTTTAGGCTATTCTTGCTCAGATGTTCAGCATACTGTAGGCTAGGCTAGGCCTATGTCCGATTTATTTTCAGACATACAGTATTCTTGCTCAGATGTTCAGCATCACCGATTAGATGGAATACATGAATGTCCACGTAAGGGCATTGCTATGACGGGCGGCATTAGAGCCTAGATCATCTGACAAAGATAACGAATTCCCTTGGCAGACAATCTATATCTTCATATATATATATATATATATATATATATATATGGCGGTCTCTAAAACCCCTCGAAGAGAGCACCTCACGATTTGCGCTCCGATGGCGTAAGGATCATCCAGGTACGCCGACATTGTCTCGAATTGTTAGTGGAGGGGTGGTACTTATAAAGGGTGTGTTTAACGGAAACCTCGGGTTAATCAAGAACATAACCTGCTCGGAGCAGGTTTGAGATGTAGCGTAATTTGCCATGGCAGCATACCTAGGTTAAAACATATCCACCTTAGTAGTATGTAGTAGTATGGGTTAATCGGGAAGTTATGCCACACGTGATCAAGTTACTCTCGAAGTTACCCAGATAAGCCAGTAACCCCTCTTCGTAGTACAGGCCCCTGGACACTGTGAAATAGGCTTAGTAAGGCGTGCAACATCATGATGTCAATCATCACTGATTTGTCTCTGAACGCCATCAAACGCGCCAGCCCAGTTTAGGAGCAATTAATTAAACTATTTAGTTATTCACATTAGCCTGTGCTATACTGATAAAGTATGCCTATTTGCTTACCCTTTTGTCGGGTCTAGCAGGCTAGGTCAGTGGCTGAACTGCATTTAGGGTGCTTACTTGTGTTGTGAAGTAAAATATCTACTAGGAAGATTGCAAAGACTTTTGACTGGGTAAAGAAATAGGTCTTTATTTTAAAACGTTTCCAACTGTTTATTACTTGAAAGCAAGATGACGATTGTCACAAACGTTTACCTCTTTTAGGAGAAATTTTAAGCTGACAGGCAATTGTTACCATTCTATTAAACCAACGTTCACCGACAAACGATCAGGAAGCGGTTCTTCTTCCTACTCGAATACTAGGATCAAACACATGAAGTTGTATCTCCGAAGACATTTTGTGCAACAGTTTTGACTCGAGTTTTAGCCAGGTTTTAGCACTGTAAAGTTGAATATGGAGCATAGCACAGGCAGAATCGGATGAGGACGCACTGGAGGAAGCGTCACAGTACTGTTAGCCAATCAGAGGTGAATTCATTAGCATGTCATTAATATTCATGACTAGAGGCGAAATCCAGTCGTTCCTCCCCGCCCACCTACCCCACCAAACTAGAACAGCATGAAACAGACGCAGGACAGCATTTTTTTCACCAGAACCGGCTCACAGGGCATTCATCAACACTACAGACCACTGCAAAATTAATGAAAAAACGATGAGATGAGACCTTTAAGAGTAAACTCAACCAAATATAAGGGAAAATGTTATTTATCCTTCTAGACTACTTTATTTGCCTTTTTGGACAGTATTTCTTTTTTCTGGATTGTTCATTTCATTTTTATGTTTTTCTTTCATCTGAGAATTCATTTTTTAGTTTTACTCTTCCTCGCTATCTTCTTGAGGCACAGGTTCATAGTCCTCATCTATGTTTCACTCACTCATCACCTGAGAGCTCAAAATCTGATCCCCCCCTCATTCATCCTATACAAATGATCTCCTAAATTTCCCAAAACATCCAAATATTTTGGTCCTGGTGTCCATTCATAAAGTCAATATTATTTTAAAATGTAAATAACTTAACTTCTTTCAAAATTAATCATATGATTCCTGACATTTTCATTAACAAGACCATATATTGCCATCATAATGAATGCTTAATAAGAAGACACTATTTGACTTATCTCT
Source organism: Alosa sapidissima (assembly GCF_018492685.1). Lineage (NCBI taxonomy): Eukaryota > Metazoa > Chordata > Actinopteri > Clupeiformes > Clupeidae > Alosa > Alosa sapidissima. The sequence continues at coordinate 19,628,891 of NC_055969.1, forward strand.
CCTCCTTCCATAAAATGTGCTTGTTTTGATGTCAACCATTTTTGAGAACCAGGAAGAGGAGGTTCCCAGCAACCCAGCCAATCACATGATATATCATTAGAAAGCCCAGGATGTCCTCTTTAAAAGACCACAGGAATTGTGAAATCTATAGAATAGCTTAAAGGGGTAAAGGGGTATGCATCTAGAACTTATGTCCACTACAGAGGACATAGGTCTATGGATTGGTTCTCAGGACAGGAGGCTAGGCATCATCTCCTCGCGGGGTTCACTTCACATTTCACATATCTGCGCTCACGCAGGTAGGCAGGCGCGAGCGTTCCGTCCACGTTGCACTGGCATCACTAGAGGTGATAACGTAGGCTACGTTTGAAAAAAAAAAAATAGGCTACTCTCCAAGAGGGTGAATGACACGAGAACCCTGAAGACAAGTTTCAAAATATGCCAAAGTTTTATTTATTTAGCGTTTATTTTCTACTCACATTCGCCGGAAAAGACCCATTTTAGGATCTACAATGATAGGCTAACTCCTCTCCTAGTTACTCCACTGGCTCCCTATAGTGACCAGAATTAGGCCTATATGTAAATCTGGATCTGCTCCCTGCTATCTTGATTCAGTGAGCAATGTGTAGGCAACATCCCCAACCAGAGTGCGAATTACCCCACCATAATTGGTGGGTACTGCTCCTTCACTTCTTCTGACCATCATGGTCTGTTATACCATATCAATGCCCACCGTGATCGCCAAGTGCAACGTGTTGTGCAACACACGGTCTAAACATGCGACAAACTGATAATCAGTAGGCTACAGAATATCTCATCGTTCTTATACTGTATATCCAGAGAACTGTTTTGATCAACTCTGCCCTCTGCCCTCATCGTGTCGTCTCCCTGCGGCCTGCTAACGGCTTTTATCCTGTGCCTCTCCTGTCTGCTGGGTACCCCTTTCCTTAACACATATGAACAGTGTATAAAACCTAACTGCACCTACACTTTTAATGTAATTGTTTGTAGATCTTAGTGTTAATATTTCCTGCTTACTCTTTTAGCACCAAAAAAGTGCCTGATGTCTGTGTGCCCTTTCCTTTTCCTCATAGTGTCTCTCTGAATAAAATAAAATAGTTTCATTAAGGGTTCTCAGATGAAACTACATTTATCAAACTAAAAATATGAAATAATATAATGTAAAAACAATACCAACCAATTAAAAACAAATTCAAATACTAGCAGATATTTAGCCTAGGCTACTTGAGTCTTTTTGTTTCCACAGGTTTCACTGATATTATAGGCTTAGCTACATCAGACCCTCTTGTGCATACCGGTAATATAAAAACACAGGATTTGTGCCAAACTAATTTTAAAAGGGCACAATAATTTATTCAAGATATAATAAGAATGGACACCTAGGCTATGGAGTTCATCTTGGAAATGACAATTGATTTTACCTCACCACAATGTAGGCTAAAGGTTTATTTAAATAGAGAATTACCTTGCTAACTAACCTTGGTAACTAACCAAGGTCCACTTTACTAGCCTCAGTGGGTAAGAAAGTAGCAGGTAAGTAGCCAGTAATTCAATGTATGAAGACGAGGTGACATGAGCTATGAAAGAACAAACACGTTTATAAATGAAGGTTGTAAAATAACACATTTTCAACAAGCTAGACGTCAGTTAGCAACTTACATTGACCCATGCACGTCAGCAGCAAACCGAATTTTGCCTACTGGAGGAATTTACCTAGCGTTTTGTCATTCAATGTTGACACTTGCTCAGTTGCTTCTAGCGCCACGGTGGTTTTAAATGGTACGGGTTTCTGAAATCGCTTTACATTAAAATGTTCCTACAGTGAAAATAGGAGTTGACTTGTATTGTAACTGTAATGATGTTTTTTCACAATATCAGAAAAATTATCTGACCCCCCCAAAATTGATATTTCTGTCTCTTTGGGGGGTACTGGGTCTTTATTGGGGGGTACAGTACCCCCCAGTACCCCCTGTAATTCGAACTATGTCCCCAACCGTTGCGGTCTTCAGATGAGCGTCTGTTGTGTCGACCAGCCATAAACGCTAGGTCAAATTCAAGATCTTTTCCTCAGTGGTTCCATGTTGGCAGCATGTTGGTGGAATGAGTTGCCCAGTGCTCTCCGTTCACTGTGATAGTTTTGGGTCTTTCAAGAGGGCTCTAAAGTCATATCTGTTCAACATGCACTTTAGCATTTCTTGTGTTATGGTTTAGGCTTTAGTAGGCTAATTGTTTATTTTCATTAGGCTATTAATTGAATTAACATCGTTGCTTATTCTTCTTAATAGTCTTACCAACTTTTTAAATTGTTTAGCCTACTGTGAAATTTAACTGTAGCCTATTTATATGTCGCTTTGGACAAAAGCGTCTGCCAAATCCCATAACCATAACCATATGGCTCTATGGAAACCAATTGACGGAAATCCATTTTAGCGAGATGGAAGTAATATTTACAGTATATATTAAAAGCATATTTACAGTCGCATTTATTAGTCACATTGTCTCAAATTTTAGTGGCAAAATGCGATCATTGGTCGCAGTCTGGAGCCATGCATTTCCTTCACATAGGCTATTCTAACCTTTAACTCTGTTACATGGAAATCCTGGCGTAGGATATTAAGAATCACACGTGTGGGTTTTAGATTTGGTGACTTTCTCTGCGTTCTTTAGCATCTCTTATAGCACAATTTCCCTGATCCTCCTCACCACCAGCTGCTGATATAGAGACGTTCTCAGATATAACTGTCAGGAGAAGTAGGCTACTTCAGTTTGTATTGTAATAAAGTTTAGCGCCTAGTGACGCTACCCACACAGCAAAAGGACTCCGCGGCGGATCCGCCGCGGAGGTACGACGGCTTCCGGAACGGACCCGCGAAACGGACCCGTATCGGAGTCCAGATGCTCTCAGGAACGGATCCGCTACGAAGGCGGATCGCGGACCCGCCGTGGCTCCGCACTGCATCCACTCCGCATCCGCGATTAAAACCTTACCTCCGCGGCGGGTCCGTTTGGGATCAGCAAATCGATACATACATCCGCCGCGGACCCGCAACGGACTCAAATGCTCATCTGGCCCGGGTCCGTTTTGGACCCGTTTATCTCATTTTCAAAATTCCTTCTGTTCTTGCTGTAGGATAAAACTAGGCAACTATAGGATAAAAGTAAAACTATCACTAGGCCTAGCCTAGGCTACTACAGCAATATAGGCCTACGATTAATCTGCATTGCCTCGTATTTTTAACTTAACAATACTGTCAATAAACCTAACAGAAAAGGTTTAAGTCAAGACATCAATTTACTGTACAAACGTGATCACTACTCAATGGAAATATAAAATGGACATTTATGGAAAGTTACAGGTTATAAGCTATTCTGTTTTTGATAAGTAGCCTACATTGCCTAGGCTACTTTACATTCATTTTGTGGTCAAAACCTAATTTAGTGCTTTATAGGCCTAGGTCAGTGCAGACATGAAATATTTTATCTAATAGGCTACAACTTCAATGAAATACTGCGCTATGCACAGCTAAAATATCAGAAAATGAATAACTGGTGAATGACAAGAAGTTCAATAAAAAGATTGTTTAATGCTTATTTCTCCTATTACTCCATTTGTGTGGATGGAGGCGGAACACATCTCCTCGTTGCCCGATCCACCGCCGGTTGAAACACCTGATTGCGTGTTTGGTGACCTCAGTGTCCGTGGCAGACCGTGTCACCATGTTTTTCCTCACAGCACCTGTAATCAAACAGACAGATATGTTTATGTTTATGGTATGTAGCATCCAAAGCCAAGTATGCTTACACAATACAATATATAAGATAGGTATTAAGGAGATTAAATTTAAAAAGAAACATGACTTACAAAGCTCCTCTGTTCGCTGCACGTTGAGGGCTGGTGTGGGGGTGGAGGGAGTTGAGGAGGGACTGCCGTTCCTGGCCCATAGTGAGGTGGGCGGTGTGCGAGAGGGGGAACATTTTTTTTTATTAAATGGTAGTATTAAATTGTATTAAATTGTAAAAAATTGTATTAAATCTGTTAACCATGACTGATAATACACAGGGGGCCTTTCTATTCACTAATATTTCAGAGATCAGTCCCTACCTTGAGTAACTCTCCGTATGTTAAATGCAGGTGCAGGGAGTTGAGGTGGTGAAGAGTGTTGCGGTCCTGCCCCATGGTGAGGTGCTAAGGGAGATAAATGGTTGTGATCTGTTAACCATGGTAGGCTGAGAGCTACAGGGCCAAACAATGGCAAACAAAAACAAATCTCTGGTCATGCTGGACATGAATTTGTATGTTTCAATATTTTGGTATGCACTATCTATATCAACTCCATGAATGGATTGACATTGAAATCAATGTGTTTCAATACAATCTGATAATAATGAATGAACTTTTCAGGCAATATTGCATGAATGCAGATGTTTTAACTGACAAAATATTTGGCTGAGATTTTGAAAGTAATGGATAAAGTATGCAGAAAATCTCAGATGGTAATGCAGATGCAATCTGTTGATCTGAAATGTTGTGACTACTGCTGTGTTAATATAGATGGGGCCACTGTATTCAATATTATTTCAGAGATCAGTCTTTACCTTAACAGTTTTCTCCAGGTTGAGGGGTAGTGACTTGGCTGCCTGGCACTCGGCGAGATGGTGGAGCTGGAGGAATAGATACAAAGCGAGGGGAATGTCTTTAGCACTAAGAATGTTAACCATATCTCTAATATTAATATTATGATTTAGTTATTTCAATGTTAAGAGATTATTACTTACTTTGCCAGTGCAATTGGCTTGGGCTTGAGGCTCCAACTGATATACCAGGCGAGTTGGAAGGTACCTCAGAGATGCAAAGTCACCATTTTCTGGCTCTTCACTGTCATCAGAGTCCCCGAAACGATGGCTGTTACATAACGATATCATTATGGTTATTGCAATCCCAAAATTTCCAAATATATATATAGTACAAGCATCTCTGGTCTATTTTGGAATGCTACTGGAATGTGTTCACATTACATTTTAACAACCCAGAAAGTATCTTACTTGATCAAGCAAACCCAACAGAGGCAATCGTAACGTTAGATGCTAGAATCCAGCCGATAAAAGTTGACGCTGCAGAACAAACAAAATAGAAGATGGGGACCAAGTTCCATACAGTTAAGTTACGTTAGCATAAATCACAAACCGATGCCAATAGTGGTCTGAACCGACTTAAACAGTGATTAAAATGCCGAGGCTTTCATTACAAAGATGGCAGATAGACACTAAAGTTACGTATGAGACCAAACTTGGAAAAATGCAAACGTTAATGCACAGCTAGCTAGAGGCTAGGGCTAAACCATTATCAGTGAGTCAACATGCTAAAGTTGTAGGTAGCTATCATAGCAGAGCTTCACTGACTTCATTGACTGAAATACCAGTGCCAATATCACCTTAATCAAGGTTTGCATCGCAAACGTGATTTCAATATATGTATAGCACTAATAGACATTAGCAATAACTTATGCAATTGCGCCTAGCAGCATGCTAGCTAGCAGCTATATGCCGCTAGCATAGTAGCACTATATGGACAACAGCGACAACAGACAAGACCAGACTAATGTTAAATAACAATGTGTGTTTTTTAAATCACACTACCATAACATATTCTGCCGAAATTGCTATCCCATTTTAAATCAGATAGGCTACAGACTCATATGAGCATCACAGCTAACAATAACGTTAACTTTGCACAAACTGTTGCACAAAATGACAAACGTCTCTGGTTGCACTAACGTTAACGTTAGTCCTAATATCAAACAACGTCATTACAATTAATAAACATGATGATTATAAAACCACAAAGGCCAATGTTTAGCTATTGTGAATGTCGCAATATATTAATAAATATCACTTACTCGAGAGGGTTCAGCGCAACCGTGTCCCAGCAAAGAAAATATCCACTAGTATGACTCTTCTTGGCTCTTGGTGTACAGTCATGTTCAACCGTTACAGTAAATGCGCGTCCGCGCCCGCGGATCCGACATGGGTCCACTCAGGATCCGCTGTTTGACAGTAGAATTTACGGGGCCGCCTGGAGGCGGAGCTGATCCTCTGTGCGGCACCAAAACGAATGCGACAGTCACGCGGGTTTGGCGTCTTGAAGGCGGATCCGCCTAGGAGTCTACTGCTGTGTGGGTAGTAACTCCCCACGGTGACCAGCGAATATTGCTGCCACCACCTTTAATTAACCCGGTCTGGTCCGGTCAAAACACTGAGCATTACAGGCGGTCTGAAGGAAATAACAATGATCTTTATTTACTTTAACAAGTCCTAAAAGTGGCCCACGTTGGCCAAACAGCACCACACACATTAGGTAATCACAATAGGTCTGAATAAAATTTAAGAACACACGTGAATGGGTAATAGGCCTACGTTAAGACAGGCTACAATTCATCAATTCAACACTGCAATAATAAAAGTCAACGCCACATTTCTCCAGTAATAAATACCACGTAGAAATACACTCCACACACTACTAGGCTAGTTACAACAGGTAGGCTACTTTCAATACACACGTGAAAGTCAGACGCTAAAAAGAATACACAGCTGTGGTGGCCTTAGCCGAACGATAGTCCAACAACATACACACGCACGCACGTACACACACGCACCCACACACACACACACACACACACACACACACACACACACACACACACACACACACACACACACACACACAATTACAAAGTTATTAAAAGCGGACTTCCCTGTCCGGGTTCAGTGAGACCCCGTCGTCTCACTGAAAAGCGGGTCGCAAGTGTCTCTGGTCACACGCACATTCAGGGTAGCTCGCTGGCATTCCCCTACACTGGATTCTGGCTACCTTAAAACCAAAGCCCCGCTGTCTTCCTCCAGGCCAATAAGTGGTTCCCCGGTATCTTCAGCGCCGGTGGTGCTAGCCGACCACGAACGAGTCCAACCCTCAAGTCCCCAAAGTCCATGCGAACCCAGGAGCTCCCTACGGCGTGATTCCAGTCTCAACCCAACCAACTCAGCCACCCTCCCCCCCCCCCCCTTAAAACTATCAGTTCATTAGGCTCAGGTGTTTGAACACAGCCATTGCTGTTAATTACCGATCTCCAGCACCTGCGTTGTAAGTGGTGTCAGTCAATTCCCCCGTTTCTCCACAGTATTATATGGTGTTAGGAGTATGTGGAAGCTGTTTGCACCAGAGCTCTGCCTGCTCTCCTGCATTATGTTACGTCTTACATTAAAAGGAGCATTAACCTCACACATTCTTCATATGCGTCACACATCTATTATTATTATTATTCTAACTATTAAACGTCCACCATCATTATGAACTATCATGGATTTTAAATCACATCACAAAAAATAATAATTGTCAACTTGTTTTCATGTTCATTCTGAATGCTGTTCATGTCGTGGTTATTTCAATCCTCAAATAAATGTGTGTGTGAGTGCGTGCGTTTGGTGTGAAGTCCCCAAAGTGCTAATAAAATCATCAGCTGTGTCTGAGTGGGAGGCTCAGTTTAGCCGATTTAGTCAAGCATAAAGCTATCCTCATTTTTGATAAAGCAGAAATATAAATAGATAACATCAAATATCTCGAGTTGTGATATTGGTGTTTTTAAGGTCTTTGCCCTATACATCTAAGTGTCAAAGTAAAATATTCATAATAAGGAATTAATATTGCCTTTAAGTCCAGACAGATAGATTATAATGTGACTTTTTTTTCTTAATCTAAATCAGATGAAAAGTATTTTTTATCTCGTCAGATATGAGTAATGTTCATTTTAGAGTGCATTATAAGTACACAGTAGGCTACTCTCGCATGCTGAGAACCACTCACCTCGGCCACTGGACACAAATCTCCTTTCCTGGATCGGAGGTTGTCCAGCTCCTTCCCTGTACTACGAAGCGAGGTTACTGTCTTATCTGGGTAACTTCGAGAGTAACTTGATCACGTGTGGCGTAACTTCCGATTAATCCGTAGGCTACTACGAAAGGTGGATATGTTTCAACCGAGGTATGCTGCCATGACAATTTACGCTGCATCTCAAACCTGCTCCGAGCAGGTTATGTTCTTGGTTAACCCGAGGTTTCCGTTAACCACACCCTTTATAAGTACCACCCCTCCACTAACAATTCGAGACAATGTCGGCGTACCTGGATGATCCATACGACATTGGAGCGCAAATCGTAAGGGGCTCTCTTCGCAGGGCGAGGGGTTTTAGAGACCGCCATATTTAGACTGTATATATATACACAAGACAGGGGGGAGAGAGAGGGGTGGTGCGTGTGTGCCTGAGCGCATCCAAAACAGAGAGCATCCTGATTGGCCTGTTTCGCTAAATAAACCAATCAGTTTTCAGTGTATAGGCGGGCTTTTTATCTCTTTTCTCCCGAACTTAATCAGTTCAGTGTATCTAGGAACAGGAGCGTCATGGCAGAGTCAGTGCCCCCCAAAAAGGAAAATGTAAGACCCATTTCAAAGTATACCCTTGTCTCATAATCATAAGAGTAAAAGACTAGATGTACCGCATAGCGGTACAAAATATGACCGCCGCTCAGTCCTGTACATCCATTCCGCGAAAATAAATCATATAAATGAATTTGTCTCCATCTTCTACTCCATCAGCACTCTTGAAACTTTTGTGTATGCTTGTTTGGAATGTGTGTTTGCAGGCCGCACACAAAGTAGCCTACTGGCGCTTCAAAGGTGAATAGATTTGTAGCACTTGCCAAAAAATTTGTAGCATTGTTATAAAACCTTTAAAATATCTAAACAATCACAAGTAGGGCAGTTCATCACAGTCCATCCATTGCAACTGGACTGATGAAAGGTACACCTGTAGGCTACATTGTATTTGGGAAAAGCAGGAGGTAGCAGCATAATGTATTTATTTATTTATTATTAAACAAAACAATCCCTGTCAGTTCCATGCAGTTTTCAACAGCTATCAAGAAGAGAGGTCATGTCATGGATTTTTGTGAATGTTTCTTCTTCTACATATGCATAAGTTTAGTCATCTAGTTCATATGATATTCAGCTTTATTGTCAATGCACAAATTAAATACCAGTAGTCTAAAACAAAATGCCGTTTTACCCAGTGGTGCAAATAACTGACATGTCCAAAAGGGCCTTCATGAAATGCGTTGCTAGACTGTTCATACACATTTTAACGGGCCAAGTTGAAGAGCTACTGTCCGTTATTGTTTGTGCAAATAATATGCTGATTCATGTTCCCTTGCATTTTGCAACTATGAGGTCCATGGTTAGTCTGGCTTTCGCCAGACCAAGCTCAATCTTTTAAGAAATCGAAAAGGAATCGCCGGCAGATCAGGCTGAGTTCACCCAGCCTAGTCCATCGTAGCCCCCCTGCGACGTGTTCGCCCCCGGTTTCAGAGCTATTCTAAATGCAAAAAATGCATAGAGGGAATTATGACAAAACCGTGACTGTTAACAAACTATACGCTATATAAGGTAGGCCCTATGCTAGGCCTATTACACAACATAAATTGTCACTAGGCTATGCTGGCGACCCAAATAAAATCTCCTTTGGGAACCAATGGCTTACAGTATCAAGCGGACTTAAGCTGCCACCACTTGGCGAAAAGTTAATAGTTTTGCATATCAGTAGTAATACATGTCACGCAGCTGTGTGAATCACGGAAAGCGACACTTCCAAATGGAACCCAACCAGTGTTGGGAGTAACGAGTTACAAAAGTAATGTAATTACTGTAATATATTGCTTTTTGCTGTAACGCGGCAATGTAAGGCATTACAAAAAAAAAGATTGGGTAATATTTTACTCGGTACAAACTTCAGTAACGCACATTGCAATGCAATTACATTTACATTTAGTCATCTAGCTGATGCTTATCCAAATGACTGACAGAGCTTTCAATTAAACACATTATAATCAATAGGCCAAAATCATAATTGTGTATCTGTGCCGAAATTCGTAATTCAAGTCCAGTGCAGAACTGAATAAGAAAATCATACGGCTATGTATCTTGAAGTTCCAGTATGTGAGAGACTTGACATGCCTTAACATCTCCAACCTCAAGTATGCAGCTAATAAGGAAATAGAATTGTTATTTAATTAAACAAGGTGAACTTCTCCCCTCTGTGGAATGCAGAAAAAGATGCTACAAGGAAGGGAATTCAAACACACTCAACACCTTACCATCTATTGATGTCATTGTGGTTGAGATATCTGACATTTTTCTGTTGTAGTATCTACTTTTTTGTGTTTTTCACATATAGTATTATGCAGTATTTTTAAAATACAAAAATACACACCAATAAAGTATTTTGATACAAAATACAGAGCCCTTTCCTTCAACCCAATAAAATACAAATGACAAAATACTATTTTGCATTTGAAACACATATTACATGTTTCAGAAATACTACCCATCCCTGGGAACAGGCAGATTACATCTTTATAGTTGGCCATATAATGACATACTTAGGTTAATACTGTATTTCACCAGTTAGGGCACCAAAATGGCCAGTAGCTGCACTGTGTAGCCTATCCTGACATGTCTTTAAGTTTTGGGTTACAATATACAGGTAGTGGGCTCTCTGTTGATATAGGCCTAAGCCTGAAGTTACAGCATTTCTATCACAATTGACCAGACTTTGACCTTTTGTCTTCTTTTAACAAAATTCTGGCTATGATTGTTCCTTGTATTGCATCATGAGCCATCACTGCACTATTGCATTCTACTGTTGTTAGCCTTAAGCCTAGCTCAGTCATTATGTTGTACCACATCACCCTCCATTAGAAGTGCAATGAGCTGCATTGAGCATAATAAACTGCATTTAAAATTCCAAATCCATATTTCTAGATATTTTGGTAAAAGTAACTTAATACAATAGTAGTGTAATGCCTTACAATTCAGAGACAGTAATATTATAATGTAATGAATTACTTTGAAATGACAGTAATAATACATAATATATTACGATTTTGAAGTAACTTGCCCAACACTGAACCCAACCCACTGTACAGTAGCTCAAGGTCTATGGCTAAAGCAGCCATAATGAAAGCGTTATCATTGTTTGGATACTTCACGTTTTTTAATCGCATAGACTACTACTACCAAGCTGGAATCAAAGCACATCGACTCCCCTCCAACACCCTAAACACCCACTTCGAACAAACAAAAAACGTCTCAGTCTCATGGTATAGCCATAGGCAAAACTGTATTGGACCGGTGTAACGTTGGTACTAAATCATCCATCGCAAAGAATGATTTTTGTAGCACGTGCAACAAATAGGTACAGCCCTGCCCTGGATACATCTCTCAACGTGCGCTCTAAAACATTTGGTTTAAATGGAGATGTAGATCACGGGTGCGTTAATAAATCTACATTGCGGCGAGTTGACACAAATTATTCACTTTGACGAATTTATGTAGTTTCAGTTCTAGTTACTTTGAGCCATGCTCTTCCTTACTTGAATCACCTTTGAAAATAGAGGATTGAAGTAGCCTATATGGGTGTTTGGGAATGAACGTTGACTCAGATGCTTTTTAAGACTTTGAGCTAAATGTCCCAGCCCGGTGTTTAGGATGCATCATCAGGTTATCTTTCAGGTAGCCTATATTTTCCATTAGAAAACCATCACGTAGTGAACGTGTTGTGAGTAGTATATTATCATGAACTATCTGTCAAAATAAGCCCCGCCCCCTGAAATGCCATAAATCATGTCATAACCACGCCTCCTTTTATGCAAATTAGCCATGTGGTTGTCACCACGTGTTGTTTGTTATTGTTATTGTTTTGTGAGTCATGTGACAGTCATGTGACTGGTGTCAAACCCCTGGGCAGCCATATTGGATGTAAAGTCATGTGTCTGTTGTCAAACAATGCCACGCCCCCCTTGACATCCATATTGGATGTAGTGTCATGTGACAGTCATGTGACTGATGTCATACCCCTGGGCGTCCATATTGGCCGCCAAACCCACATGTGTGTTTTGTGGATAATGGGGGATCAGATAAACTTTGTAAGAGTTGTATATGTTTAGTGGTAAATGGGGATAGATATAAAGTGTGCTGCTAGCCCAGAGGAAAGAAAATGTTAAAATGAGAGCTCCTCTCTTTCTCAGTTGTTTCTCCTAGACAATAATGAGATCACAGTGATATAAAAATGAGATTATTGCTTTTGTCTCCTGCTTCTCAGGTTTGTCTCTGGAGCAAAAGAGTTAAGTTATCTCAGTGTAGACTCCCTTTAATATACAAATGAGATCTCATCAATTTTTTAAATAATGCTCAGTGTTGTCTAATTTATACATCTCATATTTTACTCAGGCTGATCCACCAGAGAGCTCTCTCTGTAAACTCATGCAATTCTCATTTCAGATCATTTTGGTAAATCTCAGATTAGGCTCCATCAGTTCTGTAAAAGAGATCTCTTCACAAGCTTGAACCGTTCTCATTCTAGTCATCTCAGTTTAGTCCTTTTTTGATTTACAAAAGAGATCTCAGCAAAGGCTTATACAATACTCAGACTTGCTCAATTTATATATCTCATATTTTACTCAGGCTTATCCATCAGAGAGCTCTCTAAGTGAACTAATGTAATGCTCATCCAGAACTATTTGTTTTATAAATTAGTCTGATCTGTAAGAGCGCTAGCTGTTGTACAACAATTCTCAAATGATTTTCATTGGCTTATTTGTTTTAATTGCACATATTTTTAAGTTCACATTTGCAAACAGTAGGCCTAACCATGTGATGTGACCACCACACATGACGATGCTCTGACAGACCTCTGAAGTTCGCCTACAAAAAAGCTACCATCTATGCCCATACAAGGAGATCACCTGTTAAATTCTCGCGCAGGCCAGGGAGACGACGAAATCGGAGAGGCAGACGTTTTCCTGAACGCACTTTTGTCTTCAACCTTCGAGTAGATATTATAATCAATGGTACGTGAAGGCGGCACAATTTGATTTTTGCTACCCCAGAGCTAACTTGCGACTTGTTAGCAAGTTAGAGAAATCAAGTTAGACTCCAGAGGTCTATGATCGTCGGACGTGACAAACTCGCGTGCAGAAGACTTCTACCAGAAAATGCAGTCTAGATTTGGCGCCCAGTGAAACCAATTGAAACGGTGTGTGGGTATGAAGGATTGTGCGGAACTTGCCACCACGAAAACTCAGAGAAGGTACATTAACATTTTGGTAATTTGCTAACGTTCTTGCATATTTTTAGACTCAATATATCATTGAACAACCTGACGAAGCAGCACAGAAAGTTAGCTAGCTAGTTAATGTTAGCTACTTGTAAGTTACATCACTGGCTGTGCCGCTTGTATATAAAGCTAACGTTAGACAATTTAACGTTGCTAGCTTACTTTGCCTTATACAGCTTTAGTCTGTATGTTTTGAATGGTGTTAAGCCATGCTGTAGCCAAAATGCACGGAATTTTAAAATGTCTTTGGGATGTCAGTCAAGATGACGAAGCTAACGTTATTGCCACTGGTTTAAACTGGTTCCAGCTCAATTCCACTGAAAAGAGGCCGGCAGCTCTGGAAGACTACGCTAGACCATCAGATCAAATTGCTGAACAAACAGCGTACCAAAATGGTAAGTATATTTTTCCCCACAATATGTTCTCACTTTTGTTTAACCTGCTATAAATTACAGCATATTGTAACTGGAGTGAAAGGGCATTCTTGTAACCCAGGTAAACTAGGAAGTAGCGTTGCTGCGGTCGAGGGATCGTGAAATAGGCAAGTCAGCATCTGCAGTCATGAATAACTTACCAGTCAACATTTCTTTTGCAATTAATAGAATCTGTAGCATGCAAATCAAACCAGCTATTAGCCTAATATAAAACCATGATATATCTAGGTATGGTGAAGGGTATGTGATGTGGGGTTATCTATCTATCTTTTAATGACAAAGGCCAAGGGAACATTATCAGGATGCATAGTATCCTGAGTCCATTCAATAACTGGCCTTTAAAAATAAAAATCTGCCTGCCTCTATGGGATTTTAACATAGGGGGTTCCTTACTTATGCCCCCTGTATTTTAAGGAATAACATTTATTAATTTACGATACCTGGTTCATTCACAAAGAATATTGGTGTGTTTAAAGGTTGGATTTTTTCCTAATTTTTTAATTGAGGCATTAAGATCAATTTCCAACAGATGATTTATTGTATTCCTCTGGTTGTCTTAACTTATGCACAGTTGATGGTTTTATAAAGACACCCCTACACCAATAAATAGTTCTTGTAGACTGTCACACAATGGAACATTGGCCACAGCTTGTAACAACTTCATTTTTAACCATTCTTTGCGTAGGGATGTGTACACAAGGATGTCTAACCTTGTGTAACTTTGTGTAACTTGGGAATTACAACAGAAAGGAACACGTTTCAGCTAATCAAAATCAATGACTGCAAGTGTCAGTTTCAGAGCTATTATTACCACACTGATAGATTGATTTTGCTTTTTATTTGCAGCCTACGTTATGCACTGTGGAACGCTCTGCGGATGGACAGCTGTGGAATCCGCAAAGGTCAAGAAGGCTTTTGTTACGAGGGCTGGAGGTTCCAAAACATCCATGAAGCTGGGGTAATTTTCTCTTATTTTAAATTATTTCCAATTGTGGTGAGCATTATTGATGGGCTTTTTATAAAGGGTAGGCCTCTATTGCACTAAAATTATTCAACCTTTATACAGTTAACATCAAACTGTGTAGCTACAAAAGCTACAAAATCACATTGTCATAGAAATGATAGAGGCGACATTTCCACTAGGTTTTATGAAGATATTTTACAGATGGGCTGAACATACATCAAAAGTAAAAAAAATGACATGGCCAAAATGATTAACTCACCAACAATATTTGTTGTATGGTGTATACCAGGGATCACCAAATGGTGGACCGCGATCCGAGTCCGGACCGTGACGTGATCCTATCCGGACCCAGACCATAATAGCCTAATTTAGATTTTCACGTAAGATTTCAAAGCTGCGCTAAATGTTTCGTTGGTTAGGATAACAGCATTTACTTCAGGAGCTTCAGGAACCATCATTTCGCTTGCTGCTACTCAGCCAGTGAAATCTGTGAATTCTGATAAAGTCGAGTCAGTGAGTAAAGTAGCCTACTATGGGGAAGAGACTGATAGCCTGAAACGAGCGAGGAGAGGAGACGGGACGAGAAACAATCAGATGGATATCTAAGTTAACGATAAGTAAGTTATTTTCAAATCATCGATTGCTCAAAGAGGAGGAAGCTAGACAGCGAGAACAGAGCTTTATATAACGATACGGGGGCAATACCACGCAAAACTGTCACGTCCGTAACGCCAACTAGGCTAAATATGGATGTGACAGTTTTGCACAGAATTGCCCTCGACCTCTTCTATTCTGAGACAGGCGA
Organism: Alosa sapidissima; assembly: GCF_018492685.1. NCBI lineage: Eukaryota > Metazoa > Chordata > Actinopteri > Clupeiformes > Clupeidae > Alosa > Alosa sapidissima. The sequence goes on from NC_055969.1 coordinate 19,644,335, forward strand.
TTTTTAAAAGCGCCAATTTGAAGCACCTCTACTAGACAAAGCGTATTGAGCAAGCATAGGGTAGGCTAGGCCCATTCAACAGTGAACTGAGACCACAGAATATTTTACGATTTAAGAAGGCAATATGATTGATCCACCACAATCTAGTTAAGCCGACATGCATTCACTGCCCAACAACGTGATGTTCCTGGGTTTCCAGGATTTCGGGTCAACATAAAAAAAAACAAAAAAAAATAAATTAAACTTGCTGATTAATGGGTTCAAGGAACCAGCCTTGTCTCAGCTCAAATTTTATTTTAAGCTCACGTTAAGATCTTTAAAATAGCCAAGGCTACTCAGTTTTTCTCCCCAATCACTCTTATCTTGCCTTATTTCTCCTCATTTCGAATGTTGCCTTTTAGGCTACTTATTTTATTTCACATTAAACATTTGCCAACGCCGATTCAAACAACCGCTCTTCGTTTGCCATAGCCACCTTCCTTGTTGTTCACTGTCGCAGGACTGTCGCCATCCTGTTAAGCCCGCCTTAAGGGGGCCCGACTCTCTAACAAAATAGAGCGCTGTGATTGGATGATGTCCACGGCGTCAGCCAATAGAAATCCCTATGGTTTGATACTAGAATTGGCTGTGCCACATTTTCTTTTTCCTATGAACAGCACACAGTGATTTCCAACAAGAGCTATGGATCAATTCGTCCTTTAAGTGATTTGTAAACAAGGAGTGCTTTAGGGTCAATCCGGTAAATCAAAGACAATGACTCAATATTACATCTAAATTAGCCCAAAACATTTAGCTCTGATCACTCAAGAGACACTGACAATTGTCAAGAACAAAAACAAAATACAGAAAATACAGTATACACCAGGGGTATTCAATTAATCTTCAGCGAGGTCGTTACAGAAAATTTCCTCAAGCAAAGGTCCGGAGCATCATAATGTTTAGGCTATGTATATGTATGTATGTATAATATATATACAGGGGCGGAGCCAGAGGGGTGGCTCCGGGTGGCACAGGCCACCCTTGAGATTCGATTGGCCACCCCAGGTGCCACCCCAAATCCTAGTCTACGATTGGCCATTAACATGGTGTAAGGCGGGACCTTTCTTGATGCACTGGCAGCAGTGTGAAGTGTCAGACGTCAGAAATGTAAGTGGCAAACACACTTGCCTTTATTGGCCTGCGGCACAATTGAACTGCGGAACGAAAGGTTACCCCGATCAGGAAATACTCCTTAATACGCAACTTTGTGTAGGCTTAACAGAGGTAGCCTAAATATCGTGCCTATGACGATGCCAGCTTTAAAAAAAAAAAAACATTTATTTCACTTGTCTCGCTGGATTGAAGGCAGAATGTGGGCTGTTGCGCAAATAGATGAATGAGGGTCGGGAGATTCCGTTAACAAAAACCTAAAGTTTTGCTAACATTTTCTCCATTATTATCGTAAAATATGTCTCCATGCAGGGCAGGGCTGGTTCTAACCTAGGCTAGGCTACTATATTTGGGTGGGCTGGTAGAAATTTTGGGTGGGCAACATAGCAAAGCTGTCAAATTGGATCAAAACTAACATAAACACAAAACAAACACAAAACAATCAGTACTACCTAGCTTGAGTTGCTGCAGCCAACAGCCAGGGATAGGCAGTATGTCTGATACATGTATGTAAAATACAAAATAGTATGTGGTCATTTTTATTTTATTTAGTTGGAAAAAAATGGCATCATATTTTGTATCAAAATACTTTATAGGTTTGTAGTTTAAAAATAGTGCCACATTATTTTGGTAAAACCAATAACCTACTTTTGGTGATGTGATTATAAAAGTGCAAAACAATGAATGCAGCACTGGTGCTGACTTGTAATTTGCCCAGAGTTGTTGTGATCAGAATATTGAGATTCAGGTAGATAAGTTTCTTGAGAACTTTAGTCATCCAATTCAAACACATGGAACCGGTTATGTGGTTGCCCTGCAAGTTGCACCATGTGCAATGTGCACAATGTTTGAACACATCCACAATACACTCCTTCATACCAACCTCAAGTTTCTCAAGAAACTGATGATTAATCATCTAATCGGAAGACATGGAACCGGTTATGGTTGCCCTGCAACAAGTTACCCCACGTGAAAATTTAATTAATAATTTGCCCAGACTTGTTGTGATCATAATATTGAGATTCAGGAAGATGAAATTGCTCACATACACAATACACTCCTTCATACCAACCTCAAGTTTCTTGAGAAAATAAACAAATAGACAAAAAAGCAGGTCAAATTATTGTAACAGCTACAAAAATAGATGGCCATAGAGTGGGGGAAATGTCTTGGATGAGTATATTTTGTATATCTTCATTTACAGTAATATAATAAAATTGATTATATTTTAATGTCCCCATGATGGAATTTTTTTTAGAACAGCATAGCCCAGTGACAGACAACTTAGATAATTAACTTTAATATGTTTGTATTAAATTTTATTCAAGTACAAAGACATTTTATGTGAGAGTAAGGTATTTGTGTTTTTTTGTCCTTAAATTTATGAGTATGGTGTTTGCATCTGGTTTCCCTAATGTATTTGTGCTAATTTCACATCTTGAGCCTGTTTCTGTTTATCTGGATGTTTTGCCTCATGCCACCCTTGAATCAGTGCCTCACTAGTGCCACCCTTGTTAAAAATGTCTAGAATCGCCACTGTGTATATATAATATTAGGATGGATGGATGGAGCCTAGTTGTAGATAGATAGATAGATAGATAGATAGATACTTTATTGATCCCCAAGGGGAAATTCAAGAAGATTGTAGGCCTAGGCCTAATGTTTAATGTGAAATAAAATAAGTAGCCTAAAAGGCAACATTCGAAATGAGGAGAAATAAGGCAAGATAAGAGTGATTGGGGAGAAAAACTGAGTAGCCTTGGCTATTTTAAAGATCTTAACGTGAGCTTAAAATAAAATTTGAGCTGAGACAAGGCTGGTTCCTTGAACCCATTAATCAGCAAGTTTAATTTATTTTTTTTTGTTTTTTTTTATGTTGACCCGAAATCCTGGAAACCCAGGAACATCACGTTGTTGGGCAGTGAATGCATGTCGGCTTAACTAGATTGTGGTGGATCAATCATATTGCCTTCTTAAATCGTAAAATATTCTGTGGTCTCAGTTCACTGTTGAATGGGCCTAGCCTACCCTATGCTTGCTCAATACGCTTTGTCTAGTAGAGGTGCTTCAAATTGGCGCTTTTAAAAATCGCCTGTCTCAGAATAGAAGAGGTCGAGGGCAATTCTGTGCAAAACTGTCACATCCATATTTAGCCTAGTTGGCGTTACGGACGTGACAGTTTTGCGTGGTATTGCCCCCGTATCGTTATATAAAGCTCTGTTCTCGCTGTCTAGCTTCCTCCTCTTTGAGCAATCGATGATTTGAAAATAACTTACTTATCGTTAACTTAGATATCCATCTGATTGTTTCTCGTCCCGTCTCCTCTCCTCGCTCGTTTCAGGCTATCAGTCTCTTCCCCATAGTAGGCTACTTTACTCACTGACTCGACTTTATCAGAATTCACAGATTTCACTGGCTGAGTAGCAGCAAGCGAAATGATGGTTCCTGAAGCTCCTGAAGTAAATGCTGTTATCCTAACCAACGAAACATTTAGCGCAGCTTTGAAATCTTACGTGAAAATCTAAATTAGGCTATTATGGTCTGGGTCCGGATAGGATCACGTCACGGTCCGGACTCGGATCGCGGTCCACCATTTGGTGATCCCTGGTATACACCATACAACAAATATTGTTGGTGAGTTAATCATTTTGGCCATGTCATTTTTTTTACTTTTGATGTATGTTCAGCCCATCTGTAAAATATCTTCATAAAACCTAGTGGAAATGTCGCCTCTATCATTTCTATGACAATGTGATTTTGTAGCTTTCGTAGCTACACAGTTTGATGTTAACTGTATAAAGGTTGAATAATTTTAGTGCAATAGAGGCCTACCCTTTATAAAAAGCCCATCAATAATGCTCACCACAATTGGAAATAATTTAAAATAAGAGAAAATTACCCCAGCTTCATGGATGTTTTGGAACCTCCAGCCCTCGTAACAAAAGCCTTCTTGACCTTTGCGGATTCCACAGCTGTCCATCCGCAGAGCGTTCCACAGTGCATAACGTAGGCTGCAAATAAAAAGCAAAATCAATCTATCAGTGTGGTAATAATAGCTCTGAAACTGACACTTGCAGTCATTGATTTTGATTAGCTGAAACGTGTTCCTTTCTGTTGTAATTCCCAAGTTACACAAAGTTACACAAGGTTAGACATCCTTGTGTACACATCCCTACGCAAAGAATGGTTAAAAATGAAGTTGTTACAAGCTGTGGCCAATGTTCCATTGTGTGACAGTCTACAAGAACTATTTATTGGTGTAGGGGTGTCTTTATAAAACCATCAACTTTAGTTGTTAAGTTAAGTAAGTTAAGACAACCAGAGGAATACAATAAATCATCTGTTGGAAATTGATCTTAATGCCTCAATTAAAAAATTAGGAAAAAATCCAACCTTTAAACACACCAATATTCTTTGTGAATGAACCAGGTATCGTAAATTAATAAATGTTATTCCTTAAAATACAGGGGGCATACAGTAAGTAAGGAACCCCCTATGTTAAAATCCCATAGAGGCAGGCAGATTTTTATTTTTAAAGGCCAGTTATTGAATGGACTCAGGATACTATGCATCCTGATAATGTTCCCTTGGCCTTTGTCATTAAAAGATAGATAGATAACCCCACATCACATACCCTTCACCATACCTAGATATATCATGGTTTTATATTAGGCTAATAGCTGGTTTGATTTGCATGCTACAGATTCTATTAATTGCAAAAGAAATGTTGACTGGTAAGTTATTCATGACTGCAGATGCTGACTTGCCTATTTCACGATCCCTCGACCGCAGCAACGCTACTTCCTAGTTTACCTGGGTTACAAGAATGCCCTTTCACTCCTGTTACAATATGCTGTAATTTATAGCAGGTTAAACAAAAGTGAGAACATATTGTGGGGAAAAATATACTTACCATTTTGGTACGCTGTTTGTTCAGCAATTTGATCTGATGGTCTAGCGTAGTCTTCCAGAGCTGCCGGCCTCTTTTCAGTGGAATTGAGCTGGAACCAGTTTAAACCAGTGGCAATAACGTTAGCTTCGTCATCTTGACTGACATCCCAAAGACATTTTAAAATTCCGTGCATTTTGGCTACAGCATGGCTTAACACCATTCAAAACATACAGACTAAAGCTGTATAAGGCAAAGTAAGCTAGCAACGTTAAATTGTCTAACGTTAGCTTTATATACAAGCGGCACAGCCAGTGATGTAACTTACAAGTAGCTAACATTAACTAGCTAGCTAACTTTCTGTGCTGCTTCGTCAGGTTGTTCAATGATATATTGAGTCTAAAAATATGCAAGAACGTTAGCAAATTACCAAAATGTTAATGTACCTTCTCTGAGTTTTCGTGGTGGCAAGTTCCGCACAATCCTTCATACCCACACACCGTTTCAATTGGTTTCACTGGGCGCCAAATCTAGACTGCATTTTCTGGTAGAAGTCTTCTGCACGCGAGTTTGTCACGTCCGACGATCATAGACCTCTGGAGTCTAACTTGATTTCTCTAACTTGCTAACAAGTCGCAAGTTAGCTCTGGGGTAGCAAAAATCAAATTGTGCCGCCTTCACGTACCATTGATTATAATATCTACTCGAAGGTTGAAGACAAAAGTGCGTTCAGGAAAACGTCTGCCTCTCCGATTTCGTCGTCTCCCTGGCCTGCGCGAGAATTTAACAGGTGATCTCCTTGTATGGGCATAGATGGTAGCTTTTTTGTAGGCGAACTTCAGAGGTCTGTCAGAGCATCGTCATGTGTGGTGGTCACATCACATGGTTAGGCCTACTGTTTGCAAATGTGAACTTGAAAATATGTGCAATTAAAACAAATAAGCCAATGAAAATCATTTGAGAATTGTTGTACAACAGCTAGCGCTCTTACAGATCAGACTAATTTATAAAACAAATAGTTCTGGATGAGCATTACATTAGTTCACTTAGAGAGCTCTCTGATGGATAAGCCTGAGTAAAATATGAGATATATAAATTGAGCAAGTCTGAGTATTGTATAAGCCTTTGCTGAGATCTCTTTTGTAAATCAAAAAAGGACTAAACTGAGATGACTAGAATGAGAACGGTTCAAGCTTGTGAAGAGATCTCTTTTACAGAACTGATGGAGCCTAATCTGAGATTTACCAAAATGATCTGAAATGAGAATTGCATGAGTTTACAGAGAGAGCTCTCTGGTGGATCAGCCTGAGTAAAATATGAGATGTATAAATTAGACAACACTGAGCATTATTTAAAAAATTGATGAGATCTCATTTGTATATTAAAGGGAGTCTACACTGAGATAACTTAACTCTTTTGCTCCAGAGACAAACCTGAGAAGCAGGAGACAAAAGCAATAATCTCATTTTTATATCACTGTGATCTCATTATTGTCTAAGAGAAACAACTGAGAAAGAGAGGAGCTCTCATTTTAACATTTTCTTTCCTCTGGGCTAGCAGCACACTTTATATCTATCCCCATTTACCACTAAACATATACAACTCTTACAAAGTTTATCTGATCCCCCATTATCCACAAAACACACATGTGGGTTTGGCGGCCAATATGGACGCCCAGGGGTATGACATCAGTCACATGACTGTCACATGACACTACATCCAATATGGATGTCAAGGGGGGCGTGGCATTGTTTGACAACAGACACATGACTTTACATCCAATATGGCTGCCCAGGGTTTTGACACCAGTCACATGACTGTCACATGACTCACAAAACAATAACAATAACAAACAACACGTGGTGACAACCACATGGCTAATTTGCATAAAAGGGAGGCGTGGTTATGACGTGATTTATGACATTTCAGGGGGCGGGGGCTTATTTTGACAGATAGTTCATGATAATATACTACTGTTGTGGCTAACTCACAGGTTATGGTTATAAGCAAATGAGATGACTACCAATTTTCTTGGTAGCCTATAACCGCATTTATGGTTTTCTACAAATACATCAATAATCAAATTGGCCTCTATCACTCACATTAGCGGCTCCTGGGTTGACAAAAAGGCGGGGCAGAGTCTGTTGATCAAGTTAAAAAAAATTGGCATAGTTCCAGGTCACCGGCAGCTGGACGCACAAGGGCGGTCCACGGAGATTTTGTTCATTTTTACGACTCTTTCTTTCTATGGCTAGGCTATGAGCGAAATCTGGGGAATGGAATTTCATAATGTTAACACTTGCGGTCAAAATACCGTTTTGTTCATGCATTATTAACCTATGTTAGCCTACTTAATGTTATTTTATTCATAAGAAGTGAAGTTTAAAATGTTGAGATTCCAGACAAATAAAAGCTAAAATGTAGGTACCGGTAATCAGCTCATTAGCTCAAATCAGTGGAGAACTACTTTGGGGGAAAAACTCAAGAGGGAAACAAATAACCGAGAATTCGTTGCGAAATCAAAATTCCACTAGAGCTCCAAGTGTAGGCTTCACGCCGCCTTACACCACTCAGCTCTCATAGTCAAGTTTAAGTTGTTTATTGTCATGTAGGCCTAGCCTACTCATAAAAGAAATTATAAGTAACGAAATTATTGTGTTCAAGAGCCAGCTCAACTTTAAAGAGTAAATTAAAAGTAGGCTATTCATTAAAAAGGTAAATATTCTGTGTGTATGAATGAGTGCTTGCGTGTCCACCGTGGTTTGTATAGAAATTAATATTAAGTGACACATACACGTAAAAGGGCAGTTTTTTTCAAGAGCTCCTTGGGTAATGATTTGGAAAATTTGAGGAAGCTTGAACTATCAAATAGGATGGCGGCAGACAAATGGCCAGTGAATGAAAATCTGTCGGTGGCGGTAACTATGATTGTCACACACTTCATAGGCAATTTGCGCAAATTTACAAGCGGTCCTGCGCTTATCCTGGACACCGGTATGTTTTGCACAAAGGCACGGGACATCACGTAGGCCTATCGTTCTCATGTTGGCCACAAACTTGTCTGTAACCCTGTGTGCCTCCACTGCATCGATTGCTCTTTTCTGCAGCTGTGCATAGAGCACATCTACACGGGGCATGATCTTAGAACAGGTCTAAGGAATAAAAACTCGAGATCTAAGAGCATTCGAGAAAACCCTTTAGCCTCTCCAGAATGTTTCAATCTCCAGATCTTTCATCTCCAGATGTTTCAATTATTTCGAAACAAGCTTTTAAATCTTTTCGGAGATCTTGTGAAAAAAGCGGAGAAACTATAAAAATCCGAGAAGACACGCACTGAGGATGCTGCTGACGCAGCCTTTTCCATCACCAGGTTCAATTGATGTGCATAGCAATTAGGGTAGGCTACACGTCTTGCACTTTTTTACGCACTCCACCAGATGCTCCTCTCATGACACTAGCCCCATCAAATGTCTGTGCAATCAGCCTTACTTTATCTGTGTCACTCTCAGGTGAACAAACTCGTACACGATTTCGCACTTACAGTGTAGCCCTCATCGAGTTGTGCTAGGTCTTTGATAGCTAAGTTAACTACAAACTCAAGTCTTTCGAATAAGTTCTTTAAGAGAAACTCCACACTATTGCACACACGCTGTTCACTCGCCATTTTTCAACTGTCTGCCTGACCTCACAAACTTCGTGACTAATACAGTAGGCATAGGCTACTACCTATAGTAGGCAGTAAGTTCTGACGTCGTATAGGGTGGGCAGTGGCATGATCTGCCCACCCGACCTTCTACTAACCGCGCTCTAGCTGCAGTTCCATTATCGGTCGACAGATTTACATAGACAAACAGCAGGCGCTGTTCAATTTCTTCAGGGCAGTAGGGGAGACCGGGGCTGGTTGGAACACTTTTCACTCTCGGTTATATTTCTCCGTCTTACAATGCGCTGAAATGGTCAAATTGTGATTAACTGAAAGCTTGGGATCTCGGCTACAAAATGTATGAATTCAATGTCAACAAATGATCCCTTGTTTTGAGTTATATATGATTAAAGTGGTGTTGTGCACGTGTGCCAACCTGCCCCATGCACGGGGTTGGTTGGCACATGTAGTCGGGGTTGGTTGGAACACCTATGTTATAGTCCTTTGCCGTACTCCTTTTGCTTTTGTTTGAAGTGCTCATCTATATCACTACCTGTAGGGCTTTGCTGATTTATTTTCTGTGTGTTTTTCTTCAATAGGGCTCACCGTCAAGACCAATTTGGTCCCTATCCGATTTTTTTATGTTTAAAAAGGTCGGAAATGCTTCCAAATGTAAAACTATGTTCAGTAATTACAATAACAATGTTAAAATAAAGATTGATGATGTTTTTATGTGTAAAATACAAAGTTTATAGATTTGTCACAAAATAGCCATAGGGAATGTATGTGCCAACTAACCCCAAAATCAGTGTGCCAACCTGCCCCGCCCAGTTTTTTGCACAAATGCTGTTAGTCTGCTAATATCAGTCACCTCAGGTTTTTAAACTTCATTTTAAATTATAGATGAGTCCCCTAGCAATCAATTATAATTAATATTTTTTTTATATCCCTAACTATTACCCTTCTAGGATGTATTTAGTGGGAGGTGCATATTCTAAGTTTTGACACTACAAAATCAAAAAGTTGTTCTCACCTAAAGGGTTAATGACCTGGAGACCAGTTACATACGTGAGTTTACTCTACTCAATAAGGCCGTCAGTTTAGTGTTGGAATTTTGTTGCAGCTCCCTGGATATTAACAGTGTTTCAACCTGCCCCTGTTCCAACCAGCCCCGGTCTCCCCTACCAGAAATGAAATGTTACAGTAGGCCTACAACAACTACCGATATGATCAACGAGATCTTTGCGATCTTTGCGAAATTTCTTTGCAAATCATACAAAAATGTAACATGATTGAGTACTTTGCCACTGATTACAATAATAAACAAACAACATTTTATTAAAAAAATATATTTTGTGGATCTACTTTTCTAGTGGATGAATCTTTAGTAGGGCTCTGCCCCTCCTGCCCAAGTGAACGAGCTGTGTCTGATCACTCAACCAATGCTAACGGTAGCATTATTTTACCTACTCTAGGCTATTGATATTATTTAAGATTAACGTAGCCTACCTGCAGTAAAAACCAAGCATGTCCGATAAACATTCGCAGATTTATGTCGGCTTCAAGAAATGGGAATTACATGTCATGCAGAAATCATCCTACCCTTATTAGACGTTCTCTGCGGTAAACTACAGTCTTGTCCTTGTAGGAAGCGTAGTGTCTTTCCAACTCACTTTAGATTAACTTCCAACAAAATTACGTCTCACTGCAACGATGCGCCATCTGGTGGACAAACGACTACGTGACGCCAATACTGGAAATGCAGCCAAATTATTATGTTGAATATTTGGTTTTCCTTTAATCCTACTGAATTTGTAATTATGTATCTGCTGTTGTAATTGCCGATACTGATGGTATGTGCGTACCTGTGTGTGTGTGTGTGCGTGTGTATATGTGTGCACCACCATCTACAGGCCAAATGAGTGTCAGTGTTGGGAGTAATGCATTACAAAAGTAATGTAATTACTGTAATATATTGCTGTTTGCGGTAACACGGTAATGTAAGGAATTAAAAAAAAATTGGGTAATATTTTACTCGGTACAAACTTCAGTAACGCAGGTTACAATGCATTTTAACCCAAAATTAAGCGGTGTTTTGTTTTGATACATATTCGCAAACACCACCGCAAGAACAACAGGAGAAAAAATCCGAGCAAAATAGTAGAATGTTATCTCCTGATACAGGTTGAAGAAGACTGTGGCTGCAGCAGACTCGAAGTCGGACTCTATTTGCGGGATGGACATAAGCCTACGCTCATTATTTTCAGCTTGTCAGAGACAAGGATATGAAGAACATAATAGTTAGTGCACTTTGTGTGCGAAACCGAAAGATCTCACTATGCCTCGCGAAATAGCACAAGTCATTTAATGAAACATCTAAAGTGGCGCTACGCTAATCTTTTTGATTCTTGATAAAACACAAACTATGCTAGTGCATGTCAGCTTTGAGCTGTGAACTTGAATGAAAGAGAATAAAGGGATAGAAATGCAGAAAAAGCTTGTGTAGCCTGGCAGTGCCACCGCTCCCACGCGCATCACGCACTTTGCGTAGGGCAAAGGACAGAGAGGAGGCACCCAAATGTAACCAATGAATAGTAGCTTTTACTGCAAACTGCGTTTCATTCTTCATCAATAACGTTTACAATGTCAGAATGCACTAACACCATGGTACATGCAAGTTTGATACTTTTTGGGTTCTCTCAATCTTCACCACGTAGTACTAGTAGAATGGAATTGGTGGGTCTTCAATAATTCGTTTTCCAAGCATTTACATGAAGCACATGATATGCCGAGTTGACAAAAAAAATCCATTCAGATAGCTAGGTGGATAGGCTACCAGGCTCATAATTCACTTTTATTTGCAAAACGAAATGTGAAGCAACATTTCATTGCATACTTTCCAAAGCAATGAAGGCTGCTTAAAACAACTTAACATTGTGCATTGTGCATATTATTGTTAATATTGTGCTATCAATGTAACTCAACAAACAAGGCTTGTAAACAAGAGCTGGCAAAGGGGCATTATGAGAACGTAAAGATCAATGCTCTTAAAGTGCACCATTTATAAGAAAACAGCATTTCTTCAGAAATGAATGTTTAAAAACACATACTAATGGTCTGTAAATAATAGGCCTTTTATTTTACTTTAGGTGTTTGAGTTATCATTTAAATGTCACTCACTCAAAGCCACTCACTTAGGGCACCGAAATGCCACCCAGGGGCGGAGTCAGAGGGGTGGCTCCGGGTGGCACAGGCCACCCTTGAGATTCGATTGGCCACCCCAGGTGCCACCCCCAAATCTTAGTCTACAATTGGCCATTAACATGGTCTAAGGCAGGACCTTTCTTGATGCACTTGCAGCAGTTTGAAGTATCAGACGTCAGAAATGTAAGTGGCAAACACGCTTGCCTTTATTGGCCTACAGGCTACTGCTTGTGCTAACACGCAAAGATATCTATTTACCTATTGCATCTGCCAGTGCCTATTTATCTTATCACACACTTAAGTCGCCGACATTTGATAGGTCATTAAGTGTTAACTGTAGGCTAGGCCTATACTTTTGTAAATGTGTTTAATGGTAATAATGTCCTAATGTAATGTTAAGAATTTTTTTTATTTATGGTTCATCAAGCTTAGGCCTACTCACTAAACACTTGTCGCATCTAGGCTACAGGTAGCGATATTCTGATGACATGTATGACCATTCAACCAGTCAAGCATTTTGGAAAATCTACTGGATTGCGATTTCTGTGTGCCGGTGAATTAAAGTAGGCCTATTTACGTGTGGATTTGTGTGACTTTCATGTGAAGAACGTCTCAAAAACACGTAACTTTGGAAAGCGAAGAATGCGTGTGCTGGTGATCCACAAATGCAGACTCACATTTCACAAATGAAATTTTCGGTTTTACAAATGCATTTTATTTACAAATGCACATCTATATTTGTAAAAATCAATATACGAGTTACAAATATGATTTTTTTTATTTGTAGATATCCAAACACACATGCAAATCAAGAAATATTTGTGGATCCCCCTCTGCCCATATACAAATATTATTGAGACAAATTTAGCTCCATAAGCACTGCGCCTATTGCATTCTGCTGTTGTTAGACTTAAGCCTAGCTCAGTCATTATGCTATACCACATCTCCATCCATTGGAAGAGCAATGAGCTGCATTGAGCGTAATAAACTGCATTTAGAATGGCAAATCCATATTTCTAGATATTTTGGTGAAAGTAACTTAAAAGTAATGCAATAGTAGTGTAATGCCTTACAATTCAGAGACAGTAATATTATAATGTAACAACTTACTTTGAAATGACCATAATAAGTAATGCATAATACATTACGATTTTGAAGTAACTTGCCCAACACTGATGAGTGTACAGTCACTAAATGTACACATAACTTAATTTTTTTAGACCCCCCCCCCCCCCCCCCCCCATGGATGAAATTCTACGAAACTTGGCATACCCCCAGAGAATGTCATAGGTTAATCATACACATAAAATTTGGTGCAGTTCTGAACATCTTAACTGAAGAGAGGGGCGATTAAAGCAGAATGATATTGCATTTTCATTTTTTACCGGGGGGGTGCAAATCACAAATGAGTGATTATGGGCTAGGTTGATGTGGGCCCTTGAGACCAACATACCATAAAAATGTCTTCATCCTCTGTACCACGGTTCAGGTAGTTATTTAGGAATGCATTTTTTGGGTTTCGGGGGGCCCAGCGCGGTGGGGGAGTGGCCCCCGGGGACCAAACGAAATTTTTCTGTAAAAGTCTAGTGGGGCTACATACCCACCAAATTTCATGTGCCCCGGTGGTTCGGTGTCCCAGGTATCGTTGACCAAAAATTCAGGAAGTAGATGACGAAAAAAAAAAAAAAAAAACTGACAATCCCTATATATAGCGGAGGTCATAATAATGACAGGCCTAGTCTTGCACGCTGCACTGTTTGTAACAGTGCCTTTAGCATTGCCCATGGCGGGTTAAATGATAGCAAAAAACATGTTGAAGTGAGTTTAACTAGTGTCAATTCATGTACATGAAAAGTGAGTTTAACTAGTGTCAATTCATGTACATGAAAAGACGAAACTACCAAAATCTACATTGGTGTATACTGACTAGACATTATATTATTTATTTATTTATTTATTATTATTATTATTATTATTATTATTATTATTATTTTATTTATTTATTATTATTTATTTATTTATTTTTTTTTTGGGGGGGGGGGGGGGGGGGGGGCTTCGTGATACCTCCCTGAAATGACTTTTTGGAGGTTGGGATGTCTGACAAACTCAAGGTTAACCCCGGCTCAACAAATCAACTTCATAATCAGCGTCGTAGTTTTGTCAACCCCGGTTTAACTGGGTTACTTAAGCTCCCTTCTTAGTACAGGCCCCAGTTCTCTATCTAACAGCTCTGGAATATAAGCCCGTACACCAAACTGCATGATGTCTTTTTTTTTTTTTTTCAAAAAAATCTCCTACCATAACATAAACACTCAAAACGTTGTTTTTATTGATATGTATATATAGGCTTGTTATGAATGGCTATGGCCAGTGGCGTCATGCCCATTGAAATAAAGGGGGCACGTGCCCCCTCGGATTTTTCCTCCCTGATATTTTTTTGATCACACAAATTCACGGACGGGCATTACACCTTTCCAGGGGGGGCACGAGAACTTAAATTGATCGCGGTAGTTTAATCTTACACTTGACAAAACATTCTAATATGAAAATGTAGATGCGATTGCTGTAAAATGGTGCAGCTCCTTTAAGAGAACCCCGTACGCAGGGATGGAGAGAGAGAAAGTGAGAGGGGATATGTGCTACTGAGATGCGTGTGGGAAAAGTAGACGTGCTGTTAAGACTGGAGCTAGTCATATTCAAAATAATGCAAAAATAAATCCGCAGATAAAACCAAAATCCTCGTTCATTTGCTAGCCACTTTCAGATAGTGTTAGGGAGTTAGCCCCGAAGTTACGGATAACTTCGGCCCTGGAGTGGTAACAAGCTCCCTGTTCTTCGACTAGGTCAGAAGAAAAAACAGTAAAGGTTAACGCTATCAAACAAACCCAGAAACTACTAGGCCTACTTCTACTAACTACGATATGAGATATAGTCTATAAGCCATATTTGTCATCGGATGACAGGGGTTAGTGCAGAAGTGAAGTAGACTGCGCCACGTAACCTCCTCTCCATTTAGGTGATGGACTTGCCTAATGTTCCTTATTGATTAGCTACGGAATAATACAGATTTTACAAGTTTTATTTGCTACTTGCTAAATTGACAAACGTATAATATAGGCCTACATTTAATACGTGTTCAAAATCAATCTATGGGATTGGGGTTGGTTGGTGTAGCCAAGCTCGTCCAGGGCGGGCACAGATTACTTCCAGGACGGGCCTGGCCCCCCAAAGCCCCCCCATGACGCCGGGACTGAATAAAAAGTAGTGGAATTATTTGTGGTTGACCTGGAAATTTTGACTTTTGACTATGGATTTGATGTTGGCCGCGAATTCAGAGCATTACGTTAACGTTAGCCTACAGGGTGTCAGTGTAACGTAGCCTAGGCTATCTTACAAATATTACACATAGCAGTAGTATTAAGTCTCCTGGTTCAATTGTTTCCAGTTTCATGGGGTGTTCAATTTGCAGTGACTACAAAATCCAACCTAATAACATTAGGCCTACCAAGGCATCGCGTTGGATGTTTCTCCACTTGTTCTCTTCACGTATCTGGCAGTTTATCCATGTAGTGAAAAGGATAGGGTATCCGTTCAAAATGAGCTCCTAAAGTTGTTTTATATAAATAGGATTGCTATGACCGTGATGTAGAAGGCAAGAAAGTATAATAGCCTCTCTCATGTGCTCATAACTTAGGTTATTATCAGGTCACTTGCTCATGATTTGCAGGTAGCAACTTACAAATGAGGTGGCCTATTGCTTGCCATAATGGTAATGAAAAATATATTAGGCTAATAGTAGGCCTAGTAAAATATTGAAATATTTTGTGTTAACCTTACTCAGCACTGAAACCTGTCAAACTTCTTTCAAAATCCTTCATCACATGAATTAAGATTAAAATAATTTAATTTCTGAGCACACAGTCAGACCTCAGAACCTTTTTTAATGTAAGATTGTTCTTAGGTCACATATCAATTTAAAATCATAACTGCAATGGTACTGTTTTTAAAATCATGTGTAGTAGGCCTAAGTGTAAATGTGTGTGTCTAAACATGCTTTAATGAGCTTACACTTTAATGAGCTGAATTTGAGCTTACAGTTCTTTCACCAACCTATGTGTTTTACATTAACTTAGAATAGAAACAAAATAGATACTTTAGCTTAGTCCTCAGATAGAGGAGGGTTGCTGCTTGCTCTGTTAAGGTATTTCTGTCCCTCCCAAACAGCATTTAAATGGGATGTTAAGCAGCCAGAATTTAAAAATTTCCAGGGGGAGAAATCTCCGGCCCCCCTCTAACATAACCCCCCCCCCCCCCCCCCAAAAAAAAAAGAGGCTGATTGTGCCCCCCCCTGAATTTTGGCTGGCATGACGCCCCTGGCTATGGTTACTGGCCTTTTACCTTCGGCACACTGTAGCCTAATTGTTATGAATGGCTATGGTTACTGGCCTTTTACTGTGCAAGAAGAAATACAGTAACTGTGACTTCATGCAGAGGCTGCGGTGTTGGGGTCCCCCTGAGCCCCTTGGCCTGGGCACGGTATGCTCATCTCATAATCCTCTCCTCCACACTGTCCTTATGCCCATCCCATAATCCTCTCCTCCACACTGTCCTTATGTCTATCCCATAATCCTCTCCTCCACACTGTCCTTATGTCCATCCCATAATCCTCTCCTCCACACTGTCTTTATCTATCTATAAAGCAAGAAGCGTCTGTGTGTCTGTCTGTCTGTCTGTCTGTGTGTCTGTGGCACGCATATCTCGCTGCCCGTTTGTCAGACTGATTTCAAACTTGGCAGGTGTCTTGCTACTATGGAGTGAGGATTGTCTCTAAATGATTTAAATATATATAAAAGGATATATATAGGCTACATATACATACATTTATAAATATCCAAATACAAAATACAAATATAAAAATGTAACATACAAATAAATAAACAAATTTATATAAATAAACGTGTCTTTTTATGCAATGCAAAAGAATACAATAGGCGCAGTGCTCATGTTGTAATACAAGGAACAATCATAGTCAGAATTTTATTAAAAACCGACAAAAGGTCAAAGTCTGGTAAATTGTGAAATAAATACTGTAACCTAGGCCTATGGAGCTAAATTTGTCTCAATAATATTTGTATATGGGCAGAGGGGGATCCACAAATATTTCTTGATTTGCATGTGTGTTTGGATATCTACAAATAAAAAAATCATATTTGTAACTCGTATATTGATTTTTACAAATATAGATGTGCATTTGTAAATAAAATGCCATTTGTAAAACCGAAAATTTCATTTGTGAAATGTGAGTCTGCATTTGTGGATCACCAGCACACGCATTCTTCGCTTTCCAAAGTTACGTGTTTTTGAGACGTTCTTCACATGAAAGTCACACAAATCCACACGTAAATAGGCCTACTTTAATTCACCGGCACACAGAAATCGCAATCCAGTAGATGGCGAATGCACTACGGCTTATACAAATAAAGAGTGCTATTATGCGTTATGATTTGTATAATATTGTTTTATTTCCATTAGGCTGTTACGCCGATTATTTTGACATTGTTGTTTATTATTGATATTCTCCTTAATGTAGTCTTACCATGTTATTGTTTTTATATTATTGATTGAATGGACATTATTGTTTATTATTGCCTTTTCCCTCATTTTCATTGTTTATTTCATTAGGCTATTGATTGAATTGACATTGTTGTTTATTATTGCTATTCTCCTTATTATAGTCTGACCAACATCTTAATTTGTTCCCTGTCAAATGTAAGTATTATATTGTATTTGTATGTCGCTTAGGACAAATATACTTAAAAATATATACTTAAAAAAACAAAACAAATATATACTTAAAATAAATATATATATACTTAATACTATAAAAAAAAAATTAGGGCAGCCATGGCCTACTCGGAGGGTTGCCGGTTCGAACTCCGACCAGTAGGCACGGCTGAAGTGCCCTTGAGCAAGGCACCTAACCCCTCACTGCTCCCCGAGCACTGCTGTTGTTGCAGGCAGCTCACTGCGCCGGGATTAGTGTGTGCTTCACCTCACTGTGTGTTCACTGTGTGCTGAGTGTGTGTTATTCTGCTATTCTGCTATCTGCTAGTGGTGTCTGCTATTACTTACAAAACACCTGAAGACCTCTTCTCCTTTTGAAACACAGAGCAAGATTCACTACTGGCAGAGGGCGCTATTGTGCCATGCATTTTATCCCATGCTTGATTTATGGTTAACCCATTGTAGGCCACGCTATCTGTTGCTGGCTGCTTGCTGTTCTTGGATCAGCTCACACTTCCACCTTTCAAGTAGGAAAGGTGTGTTAAATTTGCATTGTAAATGAGTCTTTGTGATGGGGAAACATGGTTTTTCCCCATAAGAAGTAACCACAAAGCTTCCTTGTGGTAGACACACACGCACGCACACAAACATACACACACACAAACACACACACACACACACACACACACACACACACACACACACACACACACACATTTTACTTGTGGGTAACCCATATACAGATGCAAAGATTGACAATTAACTGACTGCATAAATGATGAATGCTGGCAAAATAGACATGATGTCACATTCCATCATCATCATCATCATCATCATCATTTATATTAATAGTATTAGAGATTGGGTCTTTAAAACACTATCTGAGAACAGGGCAGTTAGCCTACTCTGGACATATTCGCGATATTCTCAGTGCATTCATTGTGTGATTAATGACTCATTTCAAAGAATGAGAATATAAAATGTATTTGTAGACTACCTTAAAAATTACATTTGCTGCCAGGGCTAGTCTAGCAACTCTCCGTTGGCTTGTGAGCTCCAGAAATCGAAACTTAATCAGGGCATTGAAATCGTGTATAGAGTCGTTTGGTGGGCTTAGCATAATGATTGATGGCAGAGTTGCAACGGTTTGGCTTGAATTCCCTGCTACTTGAAAACAAATATCCTATTGCGTCCTATTGCGTGCAGAGGGAATTTGAAATTCTGATTATCCCGCCCCTCGGACTGAGCACTGCGAACAGTGAGTGCCCAGACCCTACATTTTAATGTGGGTCTGGCTCGCCAGGCTAGGAGGCCAGACTGGCAGGTCCAAAAATTATCAGTTTTCTTATCATTCAACTCACTTATTCCTTCACTTCTGCCTACTGAGGCCAGTACTTGAGAACACCCCGCTCCTGCATCCCCTTCTGTATCTGTTCGAAAGACACACAAGCACACACTGACAACACAGATTCACTACATTCAGTTTTTAGGTATGTCCTTCCTTGGAACTGACCAGCTGACTATTACTTACAAAACACCTGAAGACCTCTTCTCCTTTTGAAACACAGAGCAAGATTCACTACTGGCAGAGGGCGCTATTGTGCCATGCATTTTATCCCATGCTTGATTTATGGTTAACCCATTGTATAAGTATATATACTTTTTTGATCCCGTGAGGGAAATTTGGTCTCTGCGTTTAACCCAATCCGTGAATTAGTGAAACACAAACAGCACACAGTGAACACACAGTGAGGTGAAGCACACACTAATCCCGGCGCAGTGAGCTGCCTGCTTCAACAGCGGCGCTCGGGGAGCAGTGAAGGGTTAGGTGCCTTGCTCAAGGGCACTTCAGCCACGGCCCACTGGTCGGGGCTCGCACCGGCAACCCTACAAGTCCAGAGTGCTAACCAGTGGGCCACGGCTGCCCCACAATTGTAGGCCACGCTATCTGTTGCTGGCTGCTTGCTGTTCTTGGATCAGCTCACACTTCCACCTTTCAAGTAGGAAAGGTGTGTTGAATTTGCATTGTAAATGAGTCTTTGAGATGGGGAAACATGGTTTTTCCCCATAAGAAGTAACCACAAAGCTTCCTTGTGGTGGACACACACGCACGCACGCACACACACAAACACACACACACACACACACACACACACACACACACACACACACACACACATTTTACTTGTGGGTAACCCTTATACAGATGCAAAGATTGACAATTAACTGACTGCATAAATGATAAATGCTGGCAAAATAGACATGATGTCACATTCCATCATCATCATCATTTATATTAATAGTATTAGAGATTGGGTCTTTAAAACACTATCTGAGAACAGGGCATGTCTCATGACTCATTTCAAAGAATGAGAATATAAAATGTATTTGTAGACTACCTTAAAAATGCACTCCACTTTCTCTCAATGTAGGCTAATTTCTCCGCTGTAATAAGCAGCTTATTTTCTCCTAGTAACCCGACCTCCTGGCTGCTTTGCATACTCCTCCCTCTTTCCTCACAAACACGCTGCGTTCCTCCTCCTTCTCCAAAAGCGCTCATTCAGAGACAGACGAACACAAACGCACCAGCTGCGCCGTCAGATGTCTCGCACACGACGCTCCTTACTACAGCCTACTGACACGATCGTGGTCATCTAATCCAATTCATTTTTGACACCGCTGCTGAAAACGTTGCAGAGAACGCATTTAGATATTACAGTAACTCGGACTTGTTTTATCGTTAAAGGATTGCCCCTGCTGAAATTCGGACGAACTGGCTCAGGAATAACACGCCTTCTTCACGGCATCGAAGTCATCCACAAGTGGACAACCCCGCGATCCCCGTGGCTCTTCACGGAGCGGCATGTAAGAGGGTTAACGCGAACAGGATTGAACTCCTACTTTCCCACAAAGAGGTAAACAACCGTGATGTTATTCGGTTAATTTCTCCTTTGGCAGGTCTCGCCGTTGACTTGTTGACATAGCCTGAGAAATGCTTGCTTAAACCCTCCTAATCCAGCTGCTAGACTACTACCTTTCCTGCAGCTGTCATTTTGGTAAGATGTTATCTGTCTAAATTAATTACATGATACATTACAAACTGTCCTCGTAGCCGTCAAAGAAGTGCAATAATTGTGTAAACGCATTTTGTGGGTATAAAGAAATACTTGAAATTGAAAAGGTGCAACCCATTGACTATTGCAAGGTAACGTTACAGGTGCATATCGCATCAACCAGTCTTGGTCTGCGGACAGAATTCATTGTTGCCTAAATAATTAATTTACAACTCATTAAATATATTAAAATCATGGGCTACACATATAAGGGTATTTTGCCGTGCGCAACCTATAAGAAGTCTATAATCTCCATCACATACTTAGTTATAGACTTTGAAAGCCAATTGCTCTACGTACTTTATTCAACAATAGCTCATAGGATATTTCTCCACATGAAAAAGTCGACACATTGTGTCCTTCACAGCTGTGACCATTTAAAACAGATTAAGGGTTAGGATGAGGCGCGATAAATCTACCTTGCTGATGTGTCCATAATGTGTTTAGGTCGGCACTAGAGTACATTTTAGCCCGGCTAAGCATTAGTCGAAACACAATTAAAGCGTCCCGGGAGGGACGGCGACAGCCGGCGGTGACCGAGCGCCTTGTATCGCTTACATGGAAATTAGCGCTGATTGGATTTGAATGCACGGCCATACAGCCTACCAGATGGTAGCCGGTGACATTGAGACTTAGCGTTGACACGGGGCCCCCGGAGTCATTTTAACACTGGATATTTTTCAGCCATCACTGTATGCACAGAGCATATATAATGTTGACTTTAAACAGTTATTTTCCCACACTCGCTCCCTGCAACCTTCTTTCCTGTAGTTCACTTTCCTCCACTGCGCACCTGGTAATGATTAGACAACAGTGCATTCCGGGCGCCAATACATCAGAGAGACGTGTGTGTGTGTGTGTGTGCAGAATGACATCATTCTGTATGATGTGCCCACTTTTCTCAGACCCGTGGGATTGATGTTTGTGAGCATGACCGATGCAGATGTTATCAGGGCATCTTGGGGGCAGAGTGAGTGAGCCTGCCCGTTGAACTGGAGAAGGCAAAGCGCCCCGGCGCTCTTTCATCCGATCGTTTCTGATAGCAGATGCTCCAGCTGATCTCCGTCTGTTTCGGATCATATCTAGTTCAAAGGCAGTCGCTATAAGCGGACTTCCTTTACTCGGGCTGAGGAAAAGACAAGTCTGAACTTTACCACAGACCGAAACCACTTCACTGACTCTATTAAGTTGACGCGCGCACAACGGCACAGCTGTGCCCACTGTTCTGTGAGCATCACTTTTTACAAAGTTCCCCTCCCTCTCTCTCTCTCCCCGCAGGATTCAATGAAAATGTCTGTTGGCGTACATGAGAACCGCAAATCGCGGGCAAGCACAGGGTCCATGAACATCTACCTGTTCCACAAGTCGTCCTACGCCGACAGCGTGCTCATGCACCTGAACGCGCTCAGGCAACAGCGGCTCTTCACGGACGTGATGCTCCACGCGGGCAACCGCTCGTTCCCGTGCCACCGCGCTGTGCTGGCTGCGTGCAGCCGGTATTTCGAGGCCATGTTCAGCGGCGGGCTACGGGAGAGTCAAGCCAGCGAAGTGGATTTCCGCGACTCTATCCACCCTGAGGTAGGCCTACTAACCACTCACATTAGAACAGTTATCAGTATAATAATACCGGCAATACTCTTGCAGTTACATGTGCCTATAATTGAAATACATTTTGTTTCAATATTTCAATATTTTGCACATCATCCCAATTTTGATTAGGTAGCCTAATACATTTCAGTTATTGCATGGCAAGGACAAAAACAAATTCAGTACACAGATCTTGTTATCTTACTTTACCTGTTTCATCTGTGGCTTTGTGTGTGTGTGGTGCATGCATGTGTGTGTGCGTGTGTGCATGTGTTTGTGTGTGTTTGTCTTCGTTTGCCTTCATCAGGTGTTGGAGCTGTTGCTGGACTACGCCTACTCGTCCCGCGTGGTCATCAACGAGGAAAACGCAGAGTCGCTGCTGGAGGCGGGCGACATGCTGGAGTTCCAGGACATCCGCGACGCCTGCGCCGAGTTCCTGGAGAAGAACCTGCACCCGACCAACTGCCTGGGCATGCTGCTGCTGTCGGACGCGCACCAGTGCCAGCAGCTCTCGCAGCTGTCCTGGGCCATGTGTCTCAGCAACTTCCCCGCCATCAGCAAGAGTGAGGACTTCCTGCAGCTGCCCAAGGACATGCTGGTCCAGTTGCTGGCCCATGAGGAGCTGGAGACGGAGGACGAGCGGCTGGTCTACGAGTCGGCCCTCAATTGGGTCAACTACGACCTGGAGCGCCGCCACTGCCACCTGCCCGAGCTGTTACGCACGGTCCGCCTGGCGCTGCTGCCGGCCATCTTCCTGATGGAGAACGTGTCCACCGAGGAGTTGATCAACGCGCAGGCCAAGAGCAAGGAGCTGGTGGACGAGGCCATCCGCTGCAAGCTGCGCATCCTGCAGAACGACGGCGTGGTCAACAGCCCGTGCGCGCGGCCACGCAAGACCAGCCACACGCTCTTCCTGCTGGGCGGGCCCACCTTCATGTGCGACAAGCTCTACCTAGTGGACCAGAAGGCCAAAGAGATCATCCCCAAGGCGGACATCCCCAGCCCACGCAAGGAGTTCAGCGCGTGCGCCATCGGCTGCAAGGTGTATGTGACGGGCGGCCGCGGCTCGGAGAACGGCGTGTCCAAGGACGTGTGGGTGTACGACACTCTCCACGAGGAGTGGTTCAAGGCGCCGCCCATGCTGATCGCACGCTTCGGCCACGGCTCGGCCGAGCTGCGCCACTGCCTGTACGTGGTGGGTGGCCACACGGCGGCCACGGGCTGCCTCCCGGCCTCGCCGTCCGTCTCGCTCAAGCAAGTGGAGCAGTTTGACCCGGCCGCCAACCGCTGGAGCATGGTGGCGCCGCTGCGCGAGGGGGTCAGCAACGCGGCCGTGGTCAGCGTCAAGCTCAAGCTCTTCGCCTTCGGAGGCACCAGTGTGGCCCACGACAAGCTGCCGAAGGTCCAGTGCTACGACCCGGCGGAGAACCGTTGGACGGTCCCGGCCTCGTGCCCGCAGCCGTGGCGCTACACGGCCGCCGCCGTCCTGGGCAACCAGATCTTCGTGATGGGCGGCGACACGGAGTTCTCGGCCTGCTCCGCGTACAAGTTCAGCAGTGACAACTACCAGTGGACGAAAGTGGGCGATGTCACGGCCAAACGGATGAGCTGCCAGGCCGTCGCCTCGGGCAACAAGCTCTACGTGGTGGGCGGCTACTTTGGCGCGCAGCGCTGCAAGACGCTGGATTGCTACGACCCTACGCTGGACGCCTGGAACTCCATCACCACCGTGCCCTACTCCCTCATCCCCACCGCCTTCGTCAGCACCTGGAAGCACCTCCCGGCCTGAGAAACGGCATGCTGGGATTGAAAACAAACGCGCCTTTCCTGCCACCTCGACACCTTTCTTCCCATGAGGTACGTGCTGCTGTTTCAATGAAGTGCAGTTACACACAAGCTGACGTTTGCCGTGTTTCCATCGTTTGCAGGATAGAATACCACAGTTTGAAAAACACTAACCATTTGTTTAGCATGAGTTGCTGTTTCCCACAAGGAAACTATTGCTTTGTTTCCAGAGTTTCCAGAGAGTTCACTGATTGGAAAGCTTTGTCCATCTGTAGTCCTTCCAAAATGGCAGTTTTATTAAATGTGATATGGATTTCATTTACTGGCCTGGCCTTATACAACAGACAGGGAGAGTTTGATGTTGCTAATGCCTGGAGTCCAACCTGCATGGGGTTGTGACCCTGTTAACTCATATCTCCTAATGAGACTTTGGCTTGGCTTAATTTCCATGAAATTGGATTCAGGAGTGTTTTGTGCCAGAACATACTCAGACTCTCTCTCTCTCTCTATCACACACACACACACACACACACACACACATACACACACACACACACACACACACACACACACACACACACACACCACACGCACACTAATAAGCTGCAATCAGGCAGCAGCATGTTGATAGGCTACTATTGATTTGCCCCGTTTTCAGAAATGACCTGACCTGTTGTTTATGTGAGTGAGGAGGAAATGATAGTGTGTGTGTGTGTGAGAGGAGGTGGAAGTGTGTGTGTGTGTGTGCGTGAGGAGGAGGTACTGTAGTGTGTGTGTCATTTTTGTCCTGGTTGGGCAGGCGGACAGTGCTGCTTTGAAATATGTTTGTGAACCCGCTCAAGCAGATGGTCATTTGGCCTTCCTCCCTGTTATCGTTCTGTTTCCGAGGACAAAGAGCCTTATTTAATCACATCCAAGCGGAGTATTGATGGGGTAATTAGATCGGGCTATGATTCAGAGATGACCAGCCACATGCCGCGGATACTGACCACATGCTTCTGATGGGGGCTTGTTTATTCAGTCGGAAAATCATGCTCTTATTTATTTATTTGTTTATTTATTTTCCAGATAGCACTGCCCTGGTTCACCTCTGGCAGGTTGATAGGCACGTGGTTATATGAGTGAAGCAGCGGCATGAAGGGATAGAATGTTTTTTTGTTCTGTGTGTGTGTGTGTGTGTGTGTGTGTGTGTGTGTGTGTGTGTGTGTGTGTGTGTGTCTGTGAAATAGAGATATAATCACCTGTTTGTTTGTGTGGTAGTATGTTATCTTACCAGTTTCATCACCCAGATGACCTGCTCTGATCTGACCTTATCTAACCTGATCTATCAGGACAGAATGACCATGGCGAGGTTTGTTTGTTTGTTTTTATTTAGATCCCCATTAGCTTTTGCAAAGCAGCAGCTATTCTTCCTGGGGTCTATCATCAATGTGACAAATAATATTGAAATACACAGATGACAATGTACATGACACACATTACATGGATACATAACATAAAAGAACACACAGACAATACATTGGGCAGCCGTGGCCTACTGGTTAGCACTTCGGACCTGTAACCGGAGGGTTGCCGGTTCGAACCCCGACCAGTAGGCACGGCTGAAGTGCCCTTGAGCAAGGCACCTAACCTCACTGCTCACCGAGCGCCGCTGCAGGCAGCTCACTGCGCCGGGATTAGTGTGTGCTTCACCTCACTGTGTGTACACTGTGTGCTGTGTGTGTTTCACTAATTCACGGATTGGGATAAATGCAGAGACCAAATTTCCCTCACGGGATCAAAAGAGTATATATACTTACTTATACTTATACATTACATTTTACATAAAACATGGTTAACATCACTAGACAGATACAAAACAAAAAGCAAAAAAAAAAAAAGGACAACAAACACAAACAGACATAACAGCAGCATCAATTAAAGGTAACATTTAGATAATGACTTTTAAGTTGTTTTTTAAAGCTATGAATATTTAATTGAGTAATAGGATAAGGGAGTGAGTTCCATTGCTCTATATATAACTGTACGTTGAATCATTGACTTAGATCTTGGTAAGGTGAAACAACCTCCAACTGCATGCCTTGTTGAATAATTATGTGCCACTGAACTGAAGGACATATTTCTATAAATGATAAAAGGTGATTTTGTTATTATGACATTTTTAATAAAAACCATCAATAAAGACAAAAATCTACTTTTTACATCTAACCAACCTAAAGAGTCATGCATCTTAATAACAGTAGTTCTTCTTCCACAAGAAAGAGCTAATCTTGCTGCTTTATTCTGGACCAATTGCAATTTACTTATATTCCTCAATGAAGTAGAGGACCAAACTATAGAGCAGTAGTCTCAATTTGACAACACCAAAGCCTGTATAACTTGCTTAACAAGTTGGTGTGTTAAATATTTAGCACATCTTTTAATTATTGATATGGCGTTTCCCATTTCAGTCACAACCTTTTGTATATGTTTATCCCATGATAATTTATTGTCAATGATGACTCCCAAAAGTTTTACTTCTTCTAGTTGCATTATGACTGTTTTATTTATTGTGAGACTAAGCTTTGGTTTTGAACTTAAAGAATGATTTGTACCAATTACTATACAGTTTGTTTTAGACACATTCAAAATCAGTTTATTGTTATTGATCCAGTCTACCACCTTAGTCATCTCACTGGCTAAATTTGCATTTAAATCATCTACTGTTGCTGCGGCTAAATATATAGTGCAGTCATCGGCATACATTGAGATATGAGCTTTGTTTAATACCAGTGGAAAGGCACACCATGTTTCACATTTATGATGTCAGAATAGCTTCCATTGAAGTACACCATTTGCTTTCTATTACTTAAATAGCTATTGATCCAGAACAAAGCAGACTGAGTGAAGCCATAACATTTACATTTTTCTAATATAAGTTCATGATTAAGAATGTCAAACGCTGCTGAGAAATCTAAAGGTCATTCCAGTTCACTGATATCTAACCATCGGCCGCTGTAGAAAGTATAGATGTTGCTCATGCCTCTTCCAGTTTCTAAGCAGCTGCCAATCTGGCATTAAAGCCACACCTCCTACAGTCTTCAGCCAGCCATTTGGGATGTGTGTGTGTGTGTGTGTGTGTGTGTGTGTGTGTGTGTGTGTGTGTGTGTGTGTGTGTGTGTGTGCCAGGGTGTATGCAGCCAGCACACTGCACATTCACAGGCCACCACACAGTCTCACTCCCATCCATCCCCTCCAGCTGTCATCTGACCAGTGGTGCCAGCCAGATATGTGTGTGTGTGTGTGTGTGTGTGTGTGTGTGTTATGTCTACTCTGGATAATACTGTCTACTGCACAGAGGGTTGGGAGAAAAGTAAAGTGTTTGTTATCATGATTGTTTTTCACAGAGAATTCTCCCTCTTTCTATGGCTTGCTCCTCCTGCTCTCTTTCTCTGTGTGTGTGTGTGTGTGTGTTTGCTATTAAGAAAA